>NW_024059675.1:143732-191232 GCF_016432855.1 Salvelinus namaycush | reverse complement strand
AGAGGATGGGGGGAAGGGGAGAGGATGGGGGGAAGGGGAGAGGATGGAGGGAAGGGGAGAGGATAGAGGGAAGGGGAGAGGATAGAGGGAAGGGGAAAGGATGGAGCGAGGATGGAGCGAGGAAGGAGCGAGGATGGAGCTAGGGAGAGAGGATGAAGAGAGGATGGAGGGAGAGAGAGGATGGTGAGAGGATGGAGCGAGGATGGAGAGAGGATGAGAAAGGATGGAGAGGATGAGCGAGGGAGAGAAGATGGAGGGAGAGAGGCAGTAGAGAGGATGGAGGGAAGGGGAGAGGATGGGGGGAAGGGGAGAGGATGGAGGGAAGGGGAGAGGATAGAGGGAAGGGGAAAGGATGGAGCGAGGATGGAGCGAGGAAGGAGCGAGGATGGAGCTAGGGAGAGAGGATGAAGAGAGGATGGAGGGAGAGAGAGGATGGTGAGAGGATGGAGCGAGGATGGAGCGCGGGAGAGAGGATGAGAAAGGGAGGAGAGGATGGAGGGAGAGAAGATGGAGAGAAGATGGAGAGAGGATGATCAAGGGAGAGAAGATGGAGAGATGGAGAGAGGATGATCAAGGGAAAGAAGATGGAGAGAGGATGAAGGGAGGAAGAGAGAGAGGATGGAGAAAGGATGAAGGGAGAGAGAGAAGATGGAGAGAGGATGAGCGAGGGAGAGAAGATGGAGAGAGGATGGAGAGAGGATGAAGTGAGGGAGAGGGAGAGGATGGAGAGAAGATGAAGGGAGAGAGAGAAGATGGAGAGAGGATGAGCGAGGGAGAGAAGATGGAGAGAGGATGAAGCGAGGGAGGATGAGCGAGGGAGAGAAGATGGAGAGAGGATGAGCGAGGGAGAGTAGATGGAGAGAAGATGGAGAGAGGATGAAGCGAGGGAGGATGAGCGAGGGAGAGGATGGAGAGAGGATGGAGAGAGGATGAAGCTACTTTCTTGCAATTCTGTTTTGTAATGACTTATGCCATGTTAATATGATATCTGAGTGAGAATGACTACAAAAATCAATGTGGGGCCCCTGGAGGTCGGTATTCGGCCATGATTACTACAAGTTTAGATAGCTGGATAGACTAACTACTAATCTAAAAATTGTTAGCTGACATGGCTAATTGAGTGACTGACAGTGACTGACAGTGACTGACATAACAATAATGATAATAATAATAATTGTTTGTTTTTATGAGTCGGGCCTGTCATGCCAAATAGTGTCCCCTGGCCAAATAGTCTCCCCTGGCCAAATAGTGTCCCCTGGCCAAATAGTGTCCCCTGGCCAAATAGCGTCCCCTGGCCAAATAGCGTCCCCTGGCCAAATAGCGTCCCCCTCTGCGTCAACGTGGGATTCGATGACTTCTAGCTTCTGTTGCTAGGGCTGTTGCTAGGACTGTTGCTAGGGCTGTTGCTAGGGCTGGTGCTAGATATTCTGACTGGATTACGTCATGAACCAAAGCGTCCGTTGCTATGCTGGTTGCTTGGTTACCACGTAGCGGTCGCGAAGGAAGGGGGACGCGGACAGGTGTAGTTCTATTTCACCTCAATTATTACCTCAGAATTGCTCTCCAAGGACTGTGTTTTTGAGGTTGACTACCTGCTGCTTCAGAGGACCGAAAAGACTGGAAAGAGATCACTCTTTCTTTACCATATATTTGTTAAATCGGAATAAATAATTTAAGCTGTTTTTAGATTGACGTTACTGTACTTATTTACCTCAGCCTGTCTAGTCAGCTAGCCAGCTAACACAAGCCGGACAGTTTTATTTAGCTAACGTTAGCTAGCATGCTAGCTAGCTACTGTAACTGTTATTGTAGTGTTCTGTTTGTGTGTAGCTTGCACTTCAATGGCATCCCTTGAGGAGATTTTATTTTATCTTTCCAACCAGGCGAAATACTATAAAGATACCACTGATCTCGACAAGAGGCAACATTCAGAGAAATTCACCATTCAGGGTAACGTTAAGCAGTTAACTTCTATTAGATAACTGGACGGATTTACCGATGAAAAACCATTTTTTCAATGACCGAGATGCATGCTGGACATTTCGGAGGTGAAGGACATGATTGCCAAAATCAACCTACGATTCTTCTGATGGGAAATTGTCAAGGAGGTGGACAGCTGGCCAAGTGGAATAACCTTTTGTTAATCAATCACATTCTAGTCTGAAGTTACTATGACTTCAATGAATGTCATATCAGAGAGCACACAATGTTTCAATGGGTCACTTTGTGCTTCAAGGTCAGTAGCCTGTCTAGTCAGGTCAGTACCCTGTCTAGCCAGGTCAGTACCCTGTCTAGTCAGGTCAGTACCCTGTCTGGCCAGGTCAGTACCCTGTCTAGTCAGGTCAGTACCCTGTCTAGTCAGGTCAGTACCCTGTCTAGTCAGGTCAGTACCCTGTCTGGCCAGGTCAGTACCCTGTCTAGTCAGGTCAGTACCCTGTCTGGCCAGGTCAGTACCCTGTCTAGCCAGGTCAGTACCCTGTCTGGCCAGGTCAGTACCCTGTCTAGTCAGGTCAGTACCCTGTCTAGCCAGGTCAGTACCCTGTCTAGTCAGGTCAGTACCCTGTCTGGCCAGGTCAGTACCCTGTCTAGTCAGGTCAGTACCCTGTCTAGTCAGGTCAGTACCCTGTCTAGCCAGGTCAGTACCCTGTCTAGCCAGGTCAGTAGCCTGTCTAGTCAGGTCAGTACCCTGTCTGGCCAGGTCAGTAGCCTGTCTAGCCAGGTCAGTACCCTGTCTAGCCAGGTCAGTACCCTGTCTAGCCAGGTCAGTACCCTGTCTAGTCAGGTCAGTACCCTGTCTAGCCAGGTCAGTACCCTGTCTAGCCAGGTCAGTACCCTGTCTAGTCAGGTCAGTACCTTGTATAGCCAGGTCAGTAGCCTGTCTAGTCAGGTCAGTAGCCTGTCTAGTCAGGTCAGTACCCTGTCTAGCCAGGTCAGTACCCTGTCTGGCCAGGTCAGTACCCTGTCTGGCCAGGTCAGTACCCTGTCTAGTCAGGTCAGTACCCTGTCTAGCCAGGTCAGTACCCTGTCTAGTCAGGTCAGTACCCTGTCTAGCCAGGTCAGTACCCTGTCTGGCCAGGTCAGTACCCTGTCTAGTCAGGTCAGTACCCTGTCTAGCCAGGTCAGTACCCTGTCTAGTCAGGTCAGTACCCTGTCTGGCCAGGTCAGTACCCTGTCTAGTCAGGTCAGTACCCTGTCTAGTCAGGTCAGTACCCTGTCTAGTCAGGTCAGTACCCTGTCTAGTCAGGTCAGTACCCTGTCTAGCCAGGTCAGTACCCTGTCTGGCCAGGTCAGTACCCTGTCTAGCCAGGTCAGTTCCCTGTCTGGCCAGGTCAGTACCCTGTCTAGTCAGGTCAGTACCCTGTCTGGCCAGGTCAGTACCCTGTCTGGCCAGGTCAGTACCCTGTCTAGTCAGGTCAGTACCCTGTCTGGCCAGGTCAGTACCCTGTCTGGCCAGGTCAGTAGCCTGTCTGGCCAGGTCAGTACCCTGTCCAGTCAGGTCAGTACCCTGTCTAGCCAGGTCAGTAGCCTGTCTAGTCAGGTCAGTACCCTGTCTAGCCAGGTCAGTACCCTGTCTGGCCAGGTCAGTACCCTGTCTAGCCAGGTCAGTAGCCTGTCTAGTCAGGTCAGTACCCTGTCTAGCCAGGTCAGTAGCCTGTCTAGTCAGGTCAGTACCCTGTCTAGTCAGGTCAGTACCCTGTCTAGTCAGGTCAGTACCCTGTCTGGCCAGGTCAGTACCCTGTCTAGTCAGGTCAGTACCCTGTCTGGCCAGGTCAGTACCCTGTCTAGTCAGGTCAGTACCCTGTCTAGTCAGGTCAGTACCCTGTCTAGTCAGGTCAGTACCCTATCTAGTCAGGTCAGTACCCTGTCTAACCAGGTCAGTAGCCTGTCTAGTCAGGTCAGTACCCTGTCTAGTCAGGTCAGTACCCTGTCTAGCCAGGTCAGTACCCTGTCTAGTCAGGTCAGTACCCTGTCTGGCCAGGTCAGTACCCTGTCTAGTCAGGTCAGTACCCTGTCTGGCCAGGTCAGTACCCTGTCTGGCCAGGTCAGTACCCTGTCTAGTCAGGTCAGTACCCTGTCTAGTCAGGTCAGTACCCTGTCTGGCCAGGTCAGTACCCTGTCTAGTCAGGTCAGTAGCCTGTCTAGTCAGGTCAGTACCCTGTCTAGTCAGGTCAGTACCCTGTCTAGCCAGGTCAGTAGCCTATCTAGCCAGGTCAGTAGCCTGTCTAGTCAGGTCAGTACCCTGTCTGGCCAGGTCAGTACCCTGTCTGGCCAGGTCAGTACCCTGTCTAGCCAGGTCAGTACCCTGTCTAGTCAGGTCAGTACCCTGTCTGGCCAGGTCAGTACCCTGTCTAGTCAGGTCAGTACCCTGTCTAGTCAGGTCAGTACCCTGTCTAACCAGGTCAGTACCCTGTCTAGCCAGGTCAGTACCCTGTCTAGTCAGGTCAGTACCCTGTCTAACCAGGTCAGTAGCCTGTCTAGCCAGGTCAGTACCCTGTCTAGCCAGGTCAGTAGCCTGTCTAGCCTGCCAGAAGTCTGAGAGGGTGAAGAATGTGGCGCCAGAGTCAGAAGCCCATCAAAGTAGTTTCACCAGGGCATATGATCTGGAAGTGCCCCAATTCTGCCCAGATACGTTGTTCTGTAATGGTTGCTGTATTTGACCACAGCAGAGTGTGTGTGTGTGTGTGTGTGTGTGTGTGTGTGTGTGTGTGTGTGTGTGTGTGTGTGTGTGTGTGTGTGTGTGTGTGTGTGTGTGTGTGTGTGTGTTTACAAATATGAACATCTGCATACTGTATGACACAGATACGGGTAAGAATAAAGTAATCTTGAATACACAATTATCTCATGTACTGTAGTCTTTCAAACGTGCGATTGACTTTTAGTGTTGTTGTTTGTCTATTGCTATGTTTGTATAAAGTCCTTTCAGATGAAACCTGATGTGGTGGAAGGTGTCCAACCAGATCAGAATTCCTTCCAGGACCACCTTCAGGCACGGACTGAGAAGGACGTGGAGGGTTTGGACCAGGGACAAATGATGTGAGACTGAACATGGACACGGAGCAGGAGAAACAGAAGGAGAGCTACCTGAGGAGAATCAAGAAGGGGACCAACCACAACATCAACCACATCAACCACAACATCAACCACATCAACCACAACATCAACCACATCAACCACATCAACCACAACATCAACCACATCAACCACATCAACCACATCAACCACAACATCAACCACATCAACCACATCAACCACATCAACCACATCAACCACATCAACCACATCAACCACAACATCAACCACATCAACCACATCAACCACAACATCAACCACATCAACCACATCAACCACATCAACCACATCAACCACATCAACCACATCAACCACATCAACCACATCAACCACATCAACCACATCAACCACATCAACCACATCAACCACAACATCAACCACATCAACCACATCAACCACATCAACCACATCAACCACATCAACCACAACATCAACAACATCAACCACATCAACCACATCAACCACATCAACCACATCAACCACATCAACCACATCAACCACATCAACCACATCAACCACATCAACCACATCAACCACAACATCAACAACATCAACCACATCAACCACATCAACCACACTAGATCAGGGGTCGGAAACAGGCGTCCAAAACAGGCCTACGGGTGATTTCTTCTGGCCCCCCAAAGTTTTTTAGTAAAATGATTGACTTTTTGTTTTTGGTAAAGAAAATAACCAGGACTTCTGCTAAAAAATGTAAATGAAATAAAAATAAAAGTTTGGGTTTGTGTCTCAATGTAATCAAGGTATGAAATCAGCAGGTTATTTTCAAATGCATGGACTTACTTGTGGTCAATTTGCCAGGTTCAAATTATTATAACTATGTTCTGTCCTCACAACCATCCGCTCAGACAAAACTCTTCCCGCTGCTGAATCTAGTTGCCTAACACTAGATGGTGCTGTTTACCTAGAACCACAGCTATCAGGGACTCTTCTGTCTTCTCTTGAGAAATGAATCAAACTGTTAGCAGTTGACTTTATTCTTCAATAACACAGACCCCAAAAGCAAATCAGGGGGAGGAAAATAGGTTTATTCAAAGAGGACAAATCATACAGGGAGGTAGATGGTCATTCTCCCCTGTCCTCAGTGATTCTCTCCAGTGATTCTCTCCAGTGATTCTCTCCTCAGTGATTCTCTCTCTCCTCAGTGATTCTCTCTCTCCAGTGATTCTCTCTCCAGTGATTCTCTCTCCAGTGATTCTCTCTCCAGTGATTCTCTCTCCAGTGATTCTCTCCACAGAACAAAGGGACAGGATCTAGTTGTATAACCCAGCCCTAGCCTGTGGTTGACCAATTAGAATTCCTTGCAGTACAACTGGGCCAATGGCCAAATAACAGCTATCCTATTTCAGGCCAACTGTATAGACTAATTCCTCACATGTCTCTGACACATTGATCAATAACTCCCTATAACAGAAAAAACACTATTTCCATTGATCGTTAGTCCTATCGACTTCTCGTACTCTGTCTCTGTGTTGTGGATTTATGTTCCAAATATTCTTCAGAAACCAAAACATCATTACTTTTTGGTTGGTGTCAAAATAATGTTGATTGGACAACTCACTTTGTCAGTTAAAATGTCTCATGTGTTGTACCGTTCCATATGACTCCACATTTAAAATGTCTCTTGTGTAATAAAGCACTAATTCACCAAGCTTTGTGCAGCTTAATAATGTTCCGGGGAAACCTCTGGGCCCTAGTCATAAAGGTTAAAGGAAAACCTCTGGGTCCTAGTCATAAGGGTAAGTGGTAGGAGGCACTTTCTCTCTCGGGTAGCCTATCCTCACCAGAGAAGTCTTTGAAACCTTGAATAAGGGTTTCAAATTTGTGGAAAGAACACTAATTGTTTTATATTTTTTGACATTTTGTCAGGAAATGCAGCTCCGTCTCAGGTTCTGCTGTTGTGCAGTGGTTGCACAGCCTTTCCTCTACAGGAAGCCAGGTTTGTCTGTGTCGACCCTTCTCAATGGCAAGGCTGTACTTCCTGAGCCTGTACTTTGTCAAGGTTTTGATAAAACACTATGGTCAAATAGTTTGCCATGGTGTACTGTTGATTAGGGCCAGATAGCACAGCATTTTGCTCTGTGCTTCCCAATAGGTAATCAGTGGAGACCCGTCATTCAGTGCAGGTGGCAGAGCTTGTTTTGACTCCCACCTGTTTTGCATGTTAATTTGGCATTAATACGTGTCACATATCAGTTTGTAAACAATGTGATTTTTTAATTTTTTTAATTTGAGTTGATAAAGCCGCATACGAACATGGTCTCTGTTTTGTTTTCTTGAGTAAAGCAGCTCCAAAATGCAGGTGTTTCAGCCTGGCTCAGTGCTTTCTGTGGTGGGGCAGCCAGCGGAAAATACAGAGCGTAGGGGTTGGTAATGTTCTCTAGTTGTGCCGTGATTGGCTCAGTGTTCTGTCACTCATGGGGACACTACGTCACCGCAAAATCTACAAGGAGAGCTCAGAAATTCAAGCCCCTTTGGTGCTGCCATAGAGTTACATTAGAAGTGCCCATCCAAGAAGGCTCAAGGTCATTGGCCACAGATAAAATGACATCAAATCACGTTATATCTACAGTAGCTTTGATTGGACTGATCATGTCAACATCATACTTTTACAATCTTAGCTAGCAGTCGTCATCATGAATCAAGTCGTCAATCTACTGGCAAATCTTTTTTAATCCTTGTCATACGAAGAGAAATAATTAAGAGAAATTATAGATAAAATGTATCGTGCCCATCGGACATAAACATGACACAACAAGTTGGAAATCGCAAATTCAACAATGAGTGGTTTGGAAGGAATCAGTGGCAAACTGCAAGTGTTGCAAAGCAATCATTAGCCTGATATTCAGTGGAGTGGCTGTGTGGTCCATGTCTGGGTTTAAGGGTCTCTTTTTCCAATCTTAAACGGATAAACAGTCAACACCACTGGCCAGAAACGGTTGAATGCATTCTGTCAATCCAGCATGACTTCTGCCGCGTTCAAGACAACTGGAGACTCGGGAATCTCAGACGTCAGCGGGTTCAAGACAAATGGAGACTCGGGAATCTCAGACGTCAGCGAGTTCAAGACAACTGGAGACTCGGGAATCTCAGACGTCAGGGAGTTCAAGACAACTGGAGACTCGGGAATCTCAGACGTCAGCGGGTTCAAGACAACTGGAGACTCGGGAATCTCAGACGTCAGCGAGTTCAAGACAACAGGAGACTCGAAAAAAAGGATCTGACTGGGAAAATACATTTAAAGGTCATCCAACTCGGAATTCCAAGTCGGGAACTCGGGCCTCTTTCTAGAGCTCCGACCTGAAGATCACTAACGTCATGATTGCCCCCCCCCCCACCAAAAAAAAAATGTATTCATTTATTTTTGCTCAAAATGTGGGGCTCAAAACAGGTAGGGTCTGCCCTGAATGACAGGTCGCCACTGCTTATATGCCCCCTTTAATTATCCTACGGTCCTGACTTGGCGTACAGGGAGAAAACTGTAAGAACGGCCCATGTTCTGAATTGTGTCGCTGTACATTTCAAAAGTCCTGAACAGCGTCCGTCCTAGCTCGCTCATTAATGTCTTAATTCGAAATTACGGATTGCCTCTAATCCGCTCGCCATCCCCATATGCCATGGTTTGTACACCTCGATTGTCAGTAGAAACCACATTTGTTCAAGCAAGTCAGCCATATCAGCTGTTTTTTTTTAAAGGCAGTAAATGAGGCTGAATGAGTTGTTTCCCTGATAGCCAATAAAGCGCTGTTGTTGGGACAGCTTTATGTATGTTGTAACAGTTTTTGGGCACCGTTTTTCACCGTTATAGTGCAATTAATGCTGCGCTATGGCTTTGCTGGCATGGATAAAATAAAATAAAAATGGTTTGTCCCACCAAGATGTACATGCTAAAATCGCCACTGATTCAGCTCTGTCTGAGGAAAAAAACGAAGAAACGGCCAAACCACCATCAGACCAAATCAGGCAGGAGAGGACACGGTCAGCCACCTTCATATCCAATCAGAATCAACCATGCAGTCACTGGACCGGAATCAGCGAGTCCGTATGTCTGCTGTTTCCTGTCTGTGTCGAGTTGGAACCGCCGGTCTGGAACCCCCTCCACTCCCCCTCACATTGAAATGGGCGGTCTGGAAACATAGTGAGAGGATCCTCAGGTGCTTTCCTCTGCTGACGATATTGACAGCGCGGCTTGATGTTCTTGAAAGCAGCACGGTGCACCGATATTGTTTACAAGTTTTAAAAGAGAAAGAATAGCAACAAACAACGATTTACGTTTTGTGAATTAGCGTTGCATTTTTGGAGCCAACAATGGGGAAAGTGGAAGGAGGAATGAAATGTGTAAAATATCTACTTTTCATCTTCAACTTCATATTCTGGGTAAGTCGTGATCGTTTTTTTTTATTTATTAGGCGAAATATGTTTGAGTTTGTGTTTGAATGAAGCGGTCTGTTGTGGCGACGCTGCGGACGGTGCAGCTAACGTTCGCCTGTCCAGCCTACGACAAATGCATGTTGCATCGCCATGCGGACATACCAAACCGCAGGATTATTTTTGCCCATTGTTTGTATTTTGTAACATTGCTTCTCGAATAGCGACCTTGCAGCTCTAGTCATTTTGCCGGTTCATTTGAGTCTCCCCCCCCGTCCTCGGCTATTTTTGGCCCTTTATTCATCGTGTGTATTAAGTAAATCGCGTCGGAATGGAAAGGGTGACTGCTAGGAGGTTGAGTTTTGGCTCGTCGGACACTCGGACACATTTTCCACTGAAGGAAAATCCGCCCTTTCCCCTAGCCTTGACGCGGCGTGTTTTTGATCGGATAGAGTGAGGGAGTTATATTACGCTGGTCCGGGTTGAACTGGGCAATGGCCCGTCAAAATCATCGGGCAAAAGCAGGGAGGTCGTAGCGATCTTCTCAAATCAAACAGTAATTTGCACCACTAGGTGCATCGTTCAGAAACATTAAACATGTTTTTTTTTAACATAAAATACATGTTTGAATTTAAGATCGTTTTCATTGGGAAGGCAGATGAAGCGTTTATCAAAAGCAAATCACCTTTGAATGTGAAAACACATTGGCCTGATCCTATTCATCACTCCACGTGCTTATTTACGTTATGTTTGTTTTGAGTCGACTTCGAGAGGGGCTCATTCCCGGGAGGCAGCCAGGTTCCAAAACGAACGCTATTGTTTTACACCGGGAAACTCCTCACACTGTAACGCGGGCCAGATAAACGAATCCCCTCGGAGTGAGTTCGGGGCGGTATGGAACAAACACCATCTCTCTCTCTCTGCGCCTGGGTCATTCATTATAAAACAGACATATGATTGATAAACACACAGTGGCGTGTATTCATGGATGTCAGACTAACCCCAAATATTTGACCAATAAGTTATTATTATTTTTTAATCTTTCGTCTCTGTGTTTTCATAATTTTGTCTGAATCTCTCCGGAGAAATAATGCAAGCGAAGGAAACAGCACCCGCCTGTCTCAGTATGTGTAGCCCATGTATCTGATGCTGTCTGGACCAAAATAGTATAACTTGTTTCCGCCGTAGCATTTGCTTGATTGATGCCAGCAAGCGTTTGGCCTCCCTTGATACAAAAAAATGATAAAAGAATGAGCCAATCAGCGTTGGTCTGGGGCAGCAAAACGTTCCCCAAGGAAGCCCAGTTTGGATTTGGCTTCAGACCAAATTACTTCCGTTGCAAAACATAATTTTCAGAAAAACGTGTCTGTTTCTGGTCTGTTTCTATTTGATGTCCTGCAGTAGCTAGCATGTTAAATCGGTCCTTTCCTAAGCCATGGATGGAGATGGGGATTTTGGACTTGTGGCTTTGACTTAATTCTCTGTTCAGGTAATTCTGATCTAACCATACTTTAATGAATATGTTGGCCTGAGACGATTTAAAGTTCAATATGTAGCTTAGCTGTAGGCTCACGTTAACTAGCTAGCTAACTTAGCTGGTTCAATGTTGACCATGTGAGGAAGTCAGGTAAGCAAGCATTTTAGCTAGGTAGCCTATGACAACAAACTAAAAGTGTACTACTGTATGACCGAGTCATAGACTGTTTTGCCAACATGAAAGAGAGGAGGGTGGCATTGGAGTTCAACTAGTCTACAAGTAGGATTAGTTTAAAAAAACGTTGTTTTACATCAGCGGGCACACAGAAATCAGTCCCATGGATAGCCACTTTATATTTAAGAACATTGATTGGACTAAATAGTTTTTGGTATCTTTAAGTTTGTTTTCGGTGTATTAAACTAAGAATATATAGCCTTGTTGATTTGATGTTTTAAATGTTTCAGTGTAAATGGTGCAGGAATAGCAGAGGCAGGGCTCCTGTTGTCTTTGTGCTGACTTGGCTGTAACTCTGTAGTTGTTTAGTAAACTGTTGAAAACATTAACTAGCCTGGCCATCCTGCAGGTCATATAACTGTTGAAAACATTGACTTGCCTGGCCATCCTGCAGGTCATATAACTGTTGAAAACATTGACTAGCCTGGCCATCCTGCAGGTCATATAACTGTTGAAAACATTGACTAGTCTGGCCATTATCACGGGCCTTATTGTATATCACTGTGGCTTAGGGGTTATAGAGCCTTATCACGGGCCTTATTGTATATCACTGTGGCTTATGGGGTTATAAAGCCTTATCACGGGCCTTATTGTATATCACTGTGGCTTAGAGGTTATAGAGCCTTATCACGGGCCTTATTGTATATCACTGTGGCTTACGGAGTTATAAAGCCTTATCACGGGCCTTATTGTATATCACTGTGGCTTAGAGGTTATAGAGCCTTATCACGGGCCTTATTGTATATCACTGTGTCTTATTAACGAAGGGGTTCTAGAGCAAACAACACAATCATCACAACATACAGTAGGTTGTAATATGGCTTTTATACAAGCTTGGCTTCCCGAGTGATTTTCCCCCCACGTACCGCTACTGTAAACACACACAAACTTAAAGTGTATTGGTTGTGTACACAGCTAAGCAGATGTAATAAAGTGTATTGGTTGTGTACACAGCTAAGCAGATGTAATAAAGTGTATTGGTTGTGTACACAGCTAAGCAGATGTAATAAAGTGTATTGGTTGTGTACACAGCTAAGCAGATGTAATAAAGTGTATTGGTTGTGTACACAGCTAAGCAGATGTAATAAAGTGTATTGGTTGTGTACACAGCTAAGCAGATGTAATAAAGTGTATTGGTTGTGTACACAGCTAAGCAGATGTAATAAAGTGTATTGGTTGTGTACACAGCTAAGCAGATGTAATAAAGTGTATTGGTTGTGTACACAGCTAAGCAGATGTAATAAAGTGTATTGGTTGTGTACACAGCTAAGCAGATGTAATAAAGTGTATTGGTTGTGTACACAGCTAAGCAGATGTAATAAAGTGTATTGGTTGTGTACACAGCTAAGCAGATGTAATAAAGTGTATTGGTTGTGTACACAGCTAAGCAGATGTAATAAAGTGTATTGGTTGTGTACACAGCTAAGCAGATGTAATAAAGTGTATTGGTTGTGTACACAGCTAAGCAGATGTAATAAAGTGTATTGGTTGTGTACACAGCAGATGTACTAGCGGGTGCAGTTAAGTGCTTATGTTAACTAGCTCCAAGCAACGCGGTGAAATGTCACACAGGCAGTGCTTGGACTGTTTACATTGAGGTGCAGGAGAGAGCCACACAATACATCTGATATAGTGTGTTCTGTAAAAGGAACGGGCGCTCAAGCGGTAGACCATTTGAGGTGCCAGTACTTCGGCTCCTGTGAGCGGTAGACCATTTGAGGTGCCAGTACTTCGGCTCCTGTGAGCGGTAGACCATTTGAGGTGCCAGTACTTCGGCTCCTGTGAGCGGTAGACCATTTGAGGTGCCAGTACTCGGCTCCTGTGAGCGGTAGACCATTTGAGGTGCCAGTACTCGGCTCCTGTGAGCGGTAGACCATTTGAGGTGCCAGTACTCGGCTCCTGTGAGCGGTAGACCATTTGAGGTGCCAGTACTCGGCTCCTGTGAGCGGTAGACCATTTGAGGTGCCAGTACTTCGGCTCCTGTGAGCGGTAGACCATTTGAGGTGCCAGTACTTCGGCTCCTGTGAGCGGTAGACCATTTGAGGTGCCAGTACTCGGCTCCTGTGAGCTCCTGCCCGTTTCGAGCACTGCGAACGGGTACACAAATTTATCAATTACAAAAAAAAACAGCAAGAAATGACGGAAATATTCCAATTACTCGGAGGTATTGAACGGCCGCTTTTCAACACGGTTGGATTTTCTAGGCCTGCTCACATTATGCCCTTATTTAGAAGTTGCATGGCACAAATAGTAGTTTTTCCATTTCCTTAAAGTCCCAATATGTAACTTTTTGGGTGAATTGACCAAATTCACATAGAAATGTAGTTGTAGATCTGTCATTCTACTTGACCGCAAGTCTAAGAAGCGGTATATCTGTTCTATGTGTGCCATTTCTATGCTTCCTGTTGTTTAAGTTTTGTACGTGCATCTGTTACTGTGGGTTTTGTACACTAGTTGAAACAACAGTATTTTTGGTTATGTAAAATACACTTCATAGTGGTTTAGATGGTACAATGATTCTCTACATTATACTAGTTTATTTTTGTCACAAACTAAAATTAAGCGAACTATTTTGAATTTTCATAACTAGTAAATGGCGTAGGGATTTATGCGTAGTGCGGCTTTAAAGTCATCATCTCTGCTCAGACGGTAGCAGTCAGCCAGCCAAACTCTCTATTATCTCTACCATCTCACGTTATCTCTGTTCTCCCCGTATTGTCTGTAGTCATCCTATTTAGCTAGCCTGACTACGTACGCTGCAGAGCTGTTTGGTGAAAAAAAGTGACCCGTTTTTCAAAGTAGATAAGGCGTACTTTCACAAACTCTCTCTCTCTCTCTCTCTCATTGTTGTGTACATTCGTCTATCGCTGCGGCGTATGTGGTCTGTGTTTATCTAATCTAATCTAAGTAGCAAGCCTAATGGTTTACCCATCTGTAAAAACAAGTGCAATGGATTATGGTCATCGTAGTTAATTACCAGGTTTTATGAACTGAACTAGGTTGAATATTTGCTTAATGAAAGCTACAAATCCCAGCATCCCATATAGTTCTTGACTTAATTTCTGTCGTGAATGATTTGATTTCTCTAGAGAAATGGCTCACACACAACAACAAAAAACAGAACTAAATGGAATTCAAGTATTAGAACCGATGTGTGTCAATTAGTTCCGTTTTAATAAAAAAAAAAAAAAAATGGGTTAATCGCTGAGCACGGACAAGTAGCCTCGTTATGCACATGCAACCACTGCCATTTTTAATTTATTCATATCAATACAGGCTTTAGGGTGCCCAACTCCCAGGCCGTGAAGACCAACTCTAGGTTCACAAGGTTGTCCCAAGCACCTGCGCTCTCTCGCTCTCTCTTTCTCTGTCTCACACACAACAGGAAGTGAAGAAAGTGTTGTCGCTGTGACAGGATGTGAAGAAACTGTTGCCACTGTGCTTGAACTTAGCTTCTGATGAAATCAGTGACACACATGCTGCCGTGACACTTTAGACTCATGAGCAGGGTTTTCGTTAGCCGGTAATAGCTGATAAATACAATTTGGTTCCCGGCCAATTGTCCAGGAGGAGAAGAAACAATCCCTTTGTGAAATAATGTTTCATAGCCTCGACACTGATAGAAATACCAGTTGACTGGTCAGCTGTATAGCCTCTACACTGATGGAAATACCAGTTGACTGGTCAGCTGTATAGCCTCTACGCTGATGGAAATACCAGTTGACTGGTCAGCTGTATAGCCTCTACGCTGATGGAAATACCAGTTGACTGGTCAGCTGTATAGCCTCTACGCTGATGGAAATACCAGTTGACTGGTCAGCTGTATAGCCTCTACGCTGATGGAAATACCAGTTGACTGGTCAGCTGTATAGCCTCTACGCTGATGGAAATACCAGTTGACTGGTCAGCTGTATAGCCTCTACGCTGATGGAAATACCAGTTGACTGGTCAGCTGTATAGCCTCTACGCTGATGGAAATACCAGTTGACTGGTCAGCTGTATAGCCTCTACGCTGATGGAAATACCAGTTGACTGGTCAGCTGTATAGCCTCTACGCTGATGGAAATACCAGTTGACTGGTCAGCTGTATAGCCTCTACGCTGATGGAAATACCAGTTGACTGGTCAGCTGTATAGCCTCTACGCTGATGGAAATACCAGTTGACTGGGCAGCTGTATAGCCTCGATGCTGATGGAAATACCAGTTGACTGGTCAGCTGTATAGCCTCTACGCTGATGGAAATACCAGTTGACTGGTCAGCTGTATAGCCTCTACGCTGATGGAAATACCAGTTGACTGGTCAGCTGTATAGCCTCTACGCTGATGGAAATACCAGTTGACTGGTCAGCTGTATAGCCTCTACGCTGATGGAAATACCAGTTGACTGGTCAGCTGTATAGCCTCTACGCTGATGGAAATACCAGTTGACTGGTCAGCTGTATAGCCTCTACGCTGATGGAAATACCAGTTGACTGGTCAGCTGTATAGCCTCTACGCTGATGGAAATACCAGTTGACTGGTCAGCTGTATAGCCTCTACGCTGATGGAAATACCAGTTGACTGGTCAGCTGTATAGCCTCGACGCTGATGGAAATACCAGTTGACTGGGCAGCTGTATAGCCTCGACGCTGATGGAAATACCAGTTGACTGGGCAGCTGTATAGCCTCGACGCTGATGGAAATACCAGTTGACTGGTCAGCTGTATAGCCTCGACGCTGATGGAAATACCAGTTGACTGGTCAGCTGTATAGCCTCGACGCTGATGGAAATACCAGTTGACTGGTCAGCTGTATAGCCTCGACGCTGATGGAAATACCAGTTGACTGGTCAGCTGTATAGCCTCGACGCTGATGGAAATACCAGTTGACTGGTCAGCTGTATAGCCTCTACGCTGATGGAAATACCAGTTGACTGGTCAGCTGTATAGCCTCTACGCTGATGGAAATACCAGTTGACTGGTCAGCTGTATAGCCTCTACACTGATGGAAATACCAGTTGACTGGTCAGCTGTATAGCCTCGACACTGATGGAAATACCAGTTGACTGGTCAGCTGTATAGCCTCGACACTGATGGAATTACCAGTTGACTGGTCAGATGTATAGCCTCTAGACTGATGGAAATACCAGTCAATAAATACATTTGACTAGTCATGCTCGTTGGTCTATAAGTTCATTTGCATAATTTAGTGGAATTAAATTGCCGCTTGTTTACAATATATTCGTTATGTATTAGGGATGCACCGATATGACATTTTTGACGGATACCGATGTCCAATATTTCCCTGATAACCGATTATTAAAAGTTTTAGCGGCCTTTTAAGCATTCAGTACAGTTTAAATAGTTGACACACACCACACTGACCAAAAAGTTATTTTTTTGGCATTTACGTATGTCCCCATTTACCAGTAAAACATAAATCAAAACCTATTTATTTCACTTACTTGCTGTTTCGTTGTTCAGTCGTTTCATTCTCAACCAGGATTTCTCATACATGCAGTGAAGTTTCAGCTGTCTGTGGCGTTGGGCCAGTAACCGGCAGGTGGCCTAGTGGTTAGAGCGTTGGGCCAGTGAAGTTTCAGCTGTCTGTGGCCTCTCGTCTTTGGTCACTGTGTCCGTTTCCATCTTGTCCAGCTGTGTCTGTAACATTTCACATAAAACCCTGTTTCTTGCCTGGGTTTGGCCTTGGTAGAGTTGCTCAGAAAGTGACTTTTTGGACCTGAATGCCAAAACATTCATGAGATTTAAGGTACTGGAAGTTGACTCCTTTTGAATATTCCACCATTACGTTTCAATTGACAGTTTAGTTGAATTTATTATTCATAAGACACAATCAAATCAAAATCAGATACAATAGAAAAAATGACTTTCTTCAGTAAGAAGGTAATCAATATTTTGAATTTACCTGACTGTGACCAGAACATCCAGTTGTGATGTATTTGTAGTGGGGTTCCAGCAACGAGGTCCTTTTGTAAAACGTAAAGTGGATTTACCTAGTTGGGTAGAGACCCGCGGAACCTCGAGTTAACAAACCTTGTGGATGGGTTTGGATTCTCGTGTAGTAGAGCTTTGTAATGAAGGGATCTATGGGACTTCATTTAGCAGACGCTCTTATCCAGAGCAAATTACAGGAGCAATTAAGGTTAAGTGCCTTGATTAACGGGAACATCGACAGATTTTTCAGCTAGTTGGCAAAGGGGATTTTGAAGGAGCGACATTTTCAGTTAGTGGCTCAACGATCTTAACTGCTAGGCTACCTGCCACCATGAGACATCCTTGCTTCGTCACTGGAAAAGATACGGTTTACTGTTTTATATAATTAATAATATATAATTTATAAGCTTCCGAACAGCGTTGTCAAAGTAATTTATTGTCATTTAAAAAAAAAATCCTTTTAACGTAAAATTATTTTAAAAATGCGTAAAACTATATTTCCCCCCCCCCATACTTTCATAGGTTATAGCTCGGACCCTATTTTCCATAATCGTAGGTGTTTGTGTTGTGTGTCGGTTGAGACACAACATGCTGTTGAATAAATGATGTCATGTCATGATGGTGATGTCATGTCAATCATACGAATAGAATTGATTTTAAATTGAAACGTCAACTTCTAATTACTACCACAAAGAGGTCCAATGGCAACTTAAATGGTCATGTCTATTGTGTTATCTATATTCCTATAGGTTTCCTCTGAAGGATTGACAGTATCATTTAAACAACAGATAGGGCAGCAGGCAGCCTAGTGGTTAGAGCGTTGGGCCAGTAACCGGCAGGTGGCCTAGTGGTTAGAGCGTTGGGCCAGTAACCGGCAGGTGGCCTAGTGGTTAGAGCGTTGGGCCAGTAACCGGCAGGTATCCTAGTGGTTAGAGCGTTGGGCCAGTAACCGGCAGGTGGCCTAGTGGTTAGAGCGTTGGGCCAGTAACCGGCAGGTGGCCTAGTGGTTAGAGCGTTGGGCCAGTAACCGGCAGGTGGCCTAGTGGTTAGAGCGTTGGGCCAGTAACCGGCAGGTGGCCTAGTGGTTAGAGCGTTGGGCCAGTAACCGGCAGGTGGCCTAGTGGTTAGAGCGTTGGGCCAGTAACCGGCAGGTGGCCTAGTGGTTAGAGCGTTGGGCCAGTAACCGGCAGGTGGCCTAGTGGTTAGAGCGTTGGGCCAGTAACCGGCAGGTATCCTAGTGGTTAGAGCGTTGGGCCAGTAACCGGCAGGTATCCTAGTGGTTAGAGCGTTGGGCCAGTAACCGGCAGGTAGCCTAGTGGTTAGAGCGTTGGGCCAGTAACCGGCAGGTAGCCTAGTGGTTAGAGCGTTGGGCCAGTAACCGGCAGGTATCCTAGTGGTTAGAGCGTTGGGCCAGTAACCGGCAGGTATCCTAGTGGTTAGAGCTTTGGGCCAGTAACCGGCAGGTATCCTAGTGGTTAGAGCGTTGGGCCAGTAACCGGCAGGTGGCCTAGTGGTTAGAGCGTTGGGCCAGTAACCGGCAGGTGGCCTAGTGGTTAGAGCGTTGGGCCAGTAACCGGCAGGTGGCCTAGTGGTTAGAGCGTTGGGCCAGTAACCGGCAGGTGGCCTAGTGGTTAGAGCGTTGGGCCAGTAACCGGCAGGTGGCCTAGTGGTTAGAGCGTTGGGCCAGTAACCGGCAGGTAGACTAGTGGTTAGAGCGTTGGGCCAGTAACCGGCAGGTGGCCTAGTGGTTAGAGCGTTGGGCCAGTAACCGGCAGGTGGCCTAGTGGTTAGAGCGTTGGGCCAGTAACCGGCAGGTGGCCTAGTGGTTAGAGCGTTGGGCCAGTAACCGGCAGGTGGCCTAGTGGTTAGAGCGTTGGGCCAGTAACCGGCAGGTATCCTAGTGGTTAGAGCGTTGGGCCAGTAACCGGCAGGTAGCCTAGTGGTTAGAGCGTTGGGCCAGTAACCGGCAGGTAGCCTAGTGGTTAGAGCGTTGGGCCAGTAACCGGCAGGTATCCTAGTGGTTAGAGCTTTGGGCCAGTAACCGGCAGGTATCCTAGTGGTTAGAGCGTTGGGCCAGTAACCGGCAGGTGGCCTAGTGGTTAGAGCGTTGGGCCAGTAACCGGCAGGTGGCCTAGTGGTTAGAGCGTTGGGCCAGTAACCGGCAGGTGGCCTAGTGGTTAGAGCGTTGGGCCAGTAACCGGCAGGTGGCCTAGTGGTTAGAGCGTTGGGCCAGTAACCGGCAGGTGGCCTAGTGGTTAGAGCGTTGGGCCAGTAACCGGCAGGTATCCTAGTGGTTAGAGCGTTGGGCCAGTAACCGGCAGGTATCCTAGTGGTTAGAGCGTTGGGCCAGTAACCGGCAGGTAGCCTAGTGGTTAGAGCGTTGGGCCAGTAACCGGCAGGTGGCCTAGTGGTTAGAGCGTTGGGCCAGTAACCGGCAGGTGGCCTAGTGGTTAGAGCGTTGGGCCAGTAACCGGCAGGTATCCTAGTGGTTAGAGCGTTGGGCCAGTAACCGGCAGGTATCCTAGTGGTTAGAGCGTTGGGCCAGTAACCGGCAGGTGGCCTAGTGGTTAGAGCGTTGGGCCAGTAACCGGCAGGTGGCCTAGTGGTTAGAGCGTTGGGCCAGTAACCGGCAGGTGGCCTAGTGGTTAGAGCGTTGGGCCAGTAACCGGCAGGTGGCCTAGTGGTTAGAGCGTTGGGCCAGTAACCGGCAGGTGGTTAGAGCGTTGGGCCAGTAACCGGCAGGTGGCCTAGTGGTTAGAGCGTTGGGCCAGTAACCGGCAGGTGGCCTAGTGGTTAGAGCGTTGGGCCAGTAACCGGCAGGTGGCCCAGTGGTTAGAGCGTTGGGCCAGTAACCGGCAGGTGGCCTAGTGGTTAGAGCGTTGGGCCAGTAACCGGCAGGTGGCCTAGTGGTTAGAGCGTTGGGCCAGTAACCGGCAGGTCGCTGGTGCCCTTGAGAAAGGCACTGAATCCCAATATGATCCACGATGGCTGACCCTCTAAAACAACACATTTTAATTTGAAGATTTAAATTGTATTCCCATTTTAGTAGTTTTCTCAGCCAAAACATGACAGCCACCCTGTATTCAAGAGCATGTTGTCTCAACCGATGGCAGGTACAACACATCAGATTATGTAAATAGGGTCTAAGCTACAACGTCAATATGCCAATATCAAAAAAGGTTAAAGGTTAAATGTCTAATATATATATATTTTTTTTAATGGTTTTGACAACCCTGTTTGTAAGCTTTTGAAATTATATCAATTTCAACTGATTTGTCTCTTTTCCAGTGATGAAGACATGGATGTCTCATGGTATTGTGGGCAAAATGGGGTCAGTTTGAGCTCCTTTTATCTGTTGAATGTTGGTCCAAAAGGTCCCTTTCGGAGCTCGTCTACAATGGGGACATATGTATGGAAGGTTTCATTCAAATCAAAAGGGCTGCTGTCAAAACGTTATTGGATTGACCTAAAAGTTAGTTTTTGTTTAACTATGTCTCTATTCATCAACCTAGGAGGGGGAGACAGGGGGAGAGAGGGAGACGGGGGGAGAGAGAGAGAGGGGAAAGAGAGACGGCGAGAGAGAGGGAGGGAGACCAACTGTCTCTCTTTATGATCCTGACCTAGATAAAGAGGAGACACACCAGAGTGGATGTTGCTTCCATCTCTCCTTTATAGTTTATCCTCCTCCTCTCATCCCTCCTACCCAGTCCCCAGACCTACACCCTCCTCTCCTCCCTCCTACCCAGTCCCCAGACCTACACCCTCCTCTCCTCCCTCCTACCCAGTCCCCAGACCTACACCCTCCTCTGCTCCCTCCTACCCAGTCCCCAGACCTACACCCTCCTCTGCTCCCTCCTACCCAGTCCCCAGACCTACACCCTCCTCTGCTCCCTCCTACCCAGTCCCCAGACCTACACCCTCCTCTGCTCCCTCCTACCCAGTCCCCAGACCTACACCCTCCTCTCCTCCCTCCTACCCAGTCCCCAGACCTACACCCTCCTCTCCTCCCTCCTACCCAGACCTACACCCTCCTCTCCTCCGCTGCAGACAGAGAGAGGGATGAAATCCAGCGGGGGAGGGGCCTGGTAGTACTTGCAAATCCGTTGTTAGAGAGAGACCAGGCGGGAGAGACCAGGCGGGAGAGACCAGGCGGGAGAGACCAGGCGGGAGAGGCTAGAGAGACCAGGCGGGAGAGGCTAGAGAGACCAGGCGGGAGAGGCTAGAGAGACCAGGCGGGAGAGGCTAGAGAGACCAGGCGGGAGAGGAGAGGATAGAGAGACCAGGCGGGAGAGGAGAGGATAGAGAGACCAGACGGGAGAGGAGAGGATAGAGAGACCAGACGGGAGACCAGGCTGGAGAGGATAGAGAGATCAGGCGGGAGAGGAGAGGATAGAGAGACCAGACGGGAGAGGAGAGGATAGAGAGACCAGACGGGAGAGGAGAGGATAGAGAGACCAGACGGGAGACCAGGCTGGAGAGGATAGAGGACAGACATGAGATGAGAGACCATCATATACAAAGATATTTATAACAAGAAACTAGTTCAACTTCTATACCATTTAGACTTGTCATTTTATATTCATGTAGATTAAAATGATGTAGTTTAGAGAAGAGCATAAATTTAGTTTTGTTAGCATTTTTAGCACTAACTTAAGATCAGAAAGTGTCTTCTGCAGTACCAGGAAGTCAGATTTCAAATTTAGAAAGTGCTTGGCCAATAGTAAGCCTGTAAATGAATTTGACAGTTTCTCATGTTATCATTGATGTTATTGACATAGATAGTAAACAATAGCTAGTACCAATGACTAGCGGGCCACCTTTCTGAACCTCTAGAAACATCCATCTGCCATGATGGCTAGGGTTCTTTCTTGAGGATCAGTGTTCAACCATGAGATAACATCAGAGCCCAGTCCAATCGAAAGACCGCTTCTTTAGACCGCGATCATCAGTGTCAAACGCTTTCGATAGGTCAAATAACATGGCAGCACTTCACTTTTCTATTCTCCAAGGCTTTTTACATTCAGCCAGGCAGTCAGTAATTCAGTCGCCCAGGCAGTCAGTAATTCAGTCAGCCAGGCAGTCAGTAATTCAGTCGCCCAGGCAGTCAGTAATTCAGTCGCCCAGGCAGTCAGTAATTCAGTCGCCCAGGCAGTCAGTAATTCAGTCGCCCAGGCAGTCAGTAATTCAGTCGCCCAGGCAGTCAGTAATTGTCAGCCAGGCAGTCAGTAATTGTCAGCCAGGCAGTCAGTAGTTGTCAGCCAGGCAGTCAGTAATTGTCAGCCAGGCAGTCAGTAATTCAGTCGCCCAGGCAGTCAGTAATTCAGCCAGCCAGGCAGTCAGTAATTCAGTCAGCCAGCCAGGCAGTCAGTAATTCAGTCAGCCAGCCAGGCAGTCAGTAATTCAGTCAGCCAGCCAGGCAGTCAGTAATTCAGTCAGCCAGCCAGGCAGTCAGTAATTCAGTCAGCCAGCCAGGCAGTCAGTAATTCAGTCAGCCAGCCAGGCAGTCAGTAATTCAGTCAGCCAGCCAGGCAGTCAGTAATTCAGTCAGCCAGCCAGGCAGTCAGTAATTCAGTCAGCCAGCCAGGCAGTCAGTAATTCAGCCAGCCAGCCAGGCAGTCAGTAATTCAGTCAGCCAGCCAGGCAGTCAGTAATTCAGTCAGCCAGCCAGGCAGTCAGTAATTCAGTCAGCCAGCCAGGCAGTCAGTAATTCAGTCAGCCAGCCAGGCAGTCAGTAATTCAGTCAGCCAGCCAGGCAGTCAGCCAGTCAGTCAGTCAGTCAGTAATTCAGTCAGTCAGCCAGGCAGTCAGTCAGTCAGTAATTCAGTCAGTCAGTCAGTAATTCAGTCAGCCAGCCAGGCAGTCAGTCAGTAATTCAGTCAGCCAGCCAGGCAGTCAGTCAGTAATTCAGTCAGCCAGCCAGCCAGGCAGTCAGTAATTCAGTCAGCCAGCCAGCCAGGCAGTCAGTAATTCAGTCAGCCAGCCAGGCAGTCAGTAATTCAGTCAGTCAGCCAGGCAGTCAGTCAGTAATTCAGTCAGTCAGCCAGGCAGCCAGGCAGTCAGCCAGGCAGTCAGTCAGTAATTCAGTCAGTCAGCCAGGCAGTCAGTCAGTAATTCAGTCAGTCAGCCAGGCAGTCAGTCAGTAATTCAGTCAGTCAGCCAGGCAGTCAGTCAGCCAGCCAGGCAGTCAGTCAGTAATTCAGTCAGTCAGCCAGGCAGTCAGTCAGTAATTCAGTCAGCCAGGCAGTCAGTCAGCCAGTCAGTCAGTCAGTCAGTAATTCAGTCAGTCAGCCAGGCAGTCAGTCAGTCAGTAATTCAGTCAGTCAGTCAGTAATTCAGTCAGCCAGCCAGGCAGTCAGTCAGTAATTCAGTCAGCCAGCCAGGCAGTCAGTCAGTAATTCAGTCAGCCAGCCAGCCAGGCAGTCAGTAATTCAGTCAGCCAGCCAGCCAGGCAGTCAGTAATTCAGTCAGTCAGTCAGCCAGGCAGTCAGTAATTCAGTCAGTCAGCCAGGCAGTCAGTCAGTAATTCAGTCAGTCAGCCAGGCAGCCAGGCAGTCAGCCAGGCAGTCAGTCAGTAATTCAGTCAGTCAGCCAGGCAGTCAGTCAGTAATTCAGTCAGTCAGCCAGGCAGTCAGTCAGTAATTCAGTCAGTCAGTCAGTAATTCAGTCAGCCAGCCAGGCAGTCAGTCAGTAATTCAGTCAGCCAGCCAGGCAGTCAGTCAGTAATTCAGTCAGCCAGCCAGGCAGTCAGTCAGTAATTCAGTCAGCCAGCCAGCCAGGCAGTCAGTAATTCAGTCAGTCAGCCAGGCAGTCAGTAATTCAGTCAGTCAGCCAGGCAGTCAGTAATTCAGTCAGTCAGCCAGGCAGTCAGTAATTCAGTCAGTCAGCCAGTCAGTAATTCAGTCAGCCAGGCAGTCAGTAATTCAGTCAGCCAGGCAGTCAGTAATTCAGTCAGCCAGGCAGTCAGTAATTCAGTCAGTCAGCCAGGCAGTCAGTAACTCAGTCAGTCAGCCAGGCAGGCAGTAATTCAGCCAGCCAGGCAGGCAGTAATTCAGTCGCCCAGGCAGTCAGTAATTCAGTCGCCCAGGCAGTCAGTAATTCAGTCGCCCAGGCAGTCAGTAATTCAGTCGCCCAGGCATTCAGTAATTCAGTCGCCCAGGCAGTCAGTAATTCAGTCAGCCAGTAATTCAGTCAGCCGGGCAGTCAGTAATTGAGTCGCCCAGGCAGTCAGTAATTGAGTCGCCCAGGCAGTCAGTAATTCAGTCGCCCAGGCAGTCAGTAATTCAGTCAGCCAGTAATTCAGTCAGCCAGTAATTCAGTCAGCCGGGCAGTCAGTAATTCAGTCGCCCAGGCAGTCAGTAATTCAGTCGCCCAGGCAGTCAGTAATTCAGTCAGCCAGGCAGTCAGTAATTCAGTCAGCCAGGCAGTCAGTAATTCAGTCAGCCAGTAATTCAGTCATCCGGGCAGTCAGTAATTCAGTCAGCCGGGCAGTCAGTAATTCAGTCAGCCGGGCAGTCAGTAATTCAGTCAGTCAGCCGGGCAGTCAGTAATTCAGTCAGCCCAGGCAGGCAGTCAGTAATTCAGTCAGCCAGCCAGGCAGTCAGTAATTCAGTAATTCAGTCAGTCAGTCAGTAATTCAGTCAGCCAGCCAGGCAGTCAGTCAGTAATTCAGTCAGCCAGCCAGGCAGTCAGTCAGTAATTCAGTCAGCCAGCCAGCCAGGCAGTCAGTAATTCAGTCAGCCAGCCAGCCAGGCAGTCAGTAATTCAGTCAGCCAGCCAGCCAGGCAGTCAGTAATTCAGTCAGCCAGCCAGCCAGGCAGTCAGTAATTCAGTCAGTCAGCCAGGCAGTCAGTAATTCAGTCAGTCAGCCAGGCAGTCAGTAATTCAGTCAGTCAGCCAGGCAGGCAGTAATTCAGTCAGTCAGCCAGGCAGGCAGTAATTCAGTCGCCCAGGCAGGCAGTAATTCAGTCAGCCAGTAATTCAGTCAGCCGGGCAGTCAGTAATTGAGTCGCCCAGGCAGTCAGTAATTCAGTCGCCCAGGCAGTCAGTAATTGAGTCGCCCAGGCAGTCAGTAATTCAGTCGCCCAGGCAGTCAGTAATTCAGTCAGCCAGTAATTCAGTCAGCCAGTAATTCAGTCAGCCAGTAATTCAGTCAGCCGGGCAGTCAGTAATTCAGTCGCCCAGGCAGTCAGTAATTCAGTCAGCCAGGCAGTCAGTAATTCAGTCAGCCAGTAATTCAGTCATCCGGGCAGTCAGTAATTCAGTCAGCCGGGCAGTCAGTAATTCAGTCAGCCGGGCAGTCAGTAATTCAGTCAGTCAGCCAGGCAGTCAGTAATTCAGTCAGCCCAGGCAGGCAGTCAGTAATTCAGTCAGCCAGCCAGGCAGTCAGTAATTCAGTCAGCCAGCCATGCAGTCAGTAATTCAGTCAGCCAGCCATGCAGTCAGTAATTCAGTCAGCCAGCCATGCAGTCAGTAATTCAGTCAGCCATGCAGTCAGTAATTCAGTCAGCCAGCCATGCAGTCAGTAATTCAGTCAGCCAGCCATGCAGTCAGTAATTCAGTCAGCCAGCCATGCAGTCAGTAATTCAGTCAGCCAGGCGCTTCACCTACTGTAGTTCAGATCCGTTACCGGGTGTCGATCCGCTTCACCTGCTGTAGTTCGGATCCGTTACCGGGTGTCGATCCGCTTCACCTGCTGTAGTTCGGATCCGTTACCGGGTGTCGATCCGCCTCACCTGCTGTAGTTCGGATCCGTTACCGGGTGTCGATCCGCCTCACCTGCTGTAGTTCGGATCCGTTACCGGGTGTCGATCCGCCTCACCTGCTGTAGTTCGGATCCGTTACCGGGTGTCGATCCGCCTCACCTGCTGTAGTTCGGATCCGTTACCGGGTGTCGATCCGCCTCACCTGCTGTAGTTCGGATCCGTTACCGGGTGTCGATCCGCCTCACCTGCTGTAGTTCGGATCCGTTACCGGGTGTCGATCCGCCTCACCTGCTGTAGTTCGGATCCGTTACCGGGTGTCGATCCGCCTCACCTGCTGTAGTTCGGATCCGTTACCGGGTGTCGATCCGCCTCACCTGCTGTAGTTCGGATCCGTTACCGGGTGTCGATCCGCCTCACCTGCTGTAGTTCGGATCCGTTACTGTAGTTCAGTAACCAAAATACAACCTGTCAAGGTGTGATGTCACATCATTCTCTCTGCAGACATCTAAGACTTTCTGGGAAAACGTGAAAACCGCATAAAAAAAACCCAGAGGGAGTTTTTACCGTATTCTGTTACCAAACTTTGCATCGTCGCAGTTATTCCACTAAATTAGTTTTTGTGTAAATGCATGTGTAAATTGATCAAAGTTGTCCCTGTCCATAGAGTTGTATGGTTTGTTCAACTCTTTGGAATCAATGTTTTTTTTGGGGGGGGCATACATTTTTAAAGTGAACAAATGAAAGTGTAATTCCGTTTCCGTGGAAATGCCCTAGACCAGGCCTGAGAGGAGAGGGGTGTGATGTAGGTGTATGCTGATGGTCTGTTGTTGAGGGGAAACTGTTAGAAGGCTATTTGTGTTCTACTCACCATCTCTCTTATCTTCTCTCTTTCTCACGCTCTTTCTCTCTCCCCCCCTCTCTCCCTCTCTCCTCTCTCTCTCTCTCTCCCCTCTCTCTCCCTCTCCTCTCTCTCTCTCTCCCCCCCTCTCTCCTCTCTCCCCCCCTCTCCCCCCCTCTCTCTCCCTCTCTCCCTCTCTCCTCTCTCTCCCTCTCCTCCCCTCTCTCCCTCCTCTCTCTCCCTCTCCTCCCCTCTCTCCCTCTCCCCTCTCTCCCTCTCCCCTCTCTCCCTCTCCCCTCTCTCCTCTCTCCCCTCTCTCCCTCTCTCCCCTCTCTCCCTCTCTCCCTCTCCCCTCTCTCCCTCTCCCCTCTCTCCTCTCTCCCTCTCTCCTCTCCCCCCTCTCTCTCCCTCTCTCTCCCTCTCTCTCCCTCTCTCTCCCTCTCTCTCTCTCTACTCTCTCTCCTCTCTCTCTCCCTCTCCTCCCTCTCCTCCCCTCTCTCCCTCTCTCCCTCCTCTCTCTCCCTCTCCTCCCCTCTCTCCCTCTCCCTCTCTCTCCCTCTCTCTCCCTCTCTCTCCCTCTCTCTCTCTCCCTCTCTCTCCCCCTCTCCCCTCTCTCCCCCTCTCCCCCTCTCCCCCTCTCCCTCCCTCTCTCTCCCTCTCTCTCCCTCTCTCTCTCTCCCTCTCTCTCCCTCTCCCTCTCTCTCCCCCTCTCTCTCCCTCTCTCTCCCTCTCTCTCCCTCCTCTCTCCTCTCTCTCCTCTCTCTCTACTAGTTGATGGGCTCGTTGGTCCTTGCGGTTGGATTGTGGTTGCGGTTCGATCCTGAGACCGTCGCTCTGCTGAACGGAGACGGAGCGCCAGACACCTTCTTTTATGGTGAGTACAGGGACAGGAATCAGCCAATCAGAATGGAGGGGATGTGTGAGTTAGCCAACGGGACTGGAGGAGGCCTATAAATGAACCAATGAGCACGGAGGAGAGACATAATGTCAGCCAATGACTTGTGATGTCAGAGAGGCTGAAAGTGGCCCTGGAGAAGCGGTGAGGATTGTAATTTCGGGTCACAAAAGTGTTTGTTTATAAACTGTATGAAAAACAGCGTTGTCGCCCCTATAAACGAACAGAAATATAAACACAACATGCACCTTGTGCTGGGGACAGTAAAATGGTACTGACTCTCCTGCTGGTCACTATATTATGTCTGTTTAGTCCACAGTTATGGTACTGACTCCTGCTGGTCACTACATTATGTCTGTTTAGTCCACAGTTATGGTACTGACTCCTGCTGGTCACTACATTATGTCTGTTTAGTCCACAGTTATGGTACTGACTCTCCTGCTGGTCACTATATTATGTCTTGTTTAGTCCACAGATATGGTACTGACTCCTGCTGGTCACTACATTATGTCTGTTTAGTCCACAGTTATGGTACTGACTCTCCTGCTGGTCACTATATTATGTCTTGTTTAGTCCACAGATATGGTACTGACTCCTGCTGGTCACTACATTATGTCTTGTTTAGTCCACAGATATGGTACTGACTCCTGCTGGTCACTACATTATGTCTGTTTAGTCCACAGTTATGGTACTGACTCCTGCTGGTCACTACATTATGTCTGTTTAGTCCACAGTTATGGTACTGACTCTCCTGCTGGTCAATACATTATGTCTGTTTAGTCCACAGTTATGGTACTGACTCCTGCTGGTCACTACATTATGTCTTGTTTAGTCCACAGTTATGGTACTGACTCTCCTGCTGGTCACTACATTATGTCTTGTTTAGTCCACAGTTATGGTACTGACTCCTGCTGGTCACTACATTATGTCTTGTTTAGTTCACAGTTATGGTACTGACTCTCCTGCTGGTCACTACATTATGTCTGTTTGGTCCACAGTTATGGTACTGACTCTCCTGCTGGTCACTACATTATGTCTGTTTAGTCCACAGTTATGGTACTGACTCCTGCTGGTCACTACATTATGTCTTGTTTAGTCCACAGTTATGGTACTGACTCTCCTGCTGGTCACTACATTATGTCTGTTAAACACTCCAGTCCAGTTTGACAGATGATGTTCAGCTTGTAATGTTCTTTCAGATATGATCTGGTTGATAATAGTGTTGTTTTTATGGTCTAATGCTACCCTCTGCTGGTGCTCCTGGGAACTGCAACATTCTCGCTGAATATATATAATACCCTGAATGATCTTCCATCTGATTTGTTTTCCTCTCTCTGTCTCTGTCTTTCTCTGTCTCTGTCTTTCTCTGTGTCTCTCTGTCTCTCTCTCTCTGTCTCTCTTTCTCTCTCTCTTTCTCTCTGTCTCTCTCTTTCTCTCTCTCTCTAGGTGTGTATATCCTGATCATAGCGGGCAGTCTAGTGATGTTGGTGGGATTCTTTGGCTGCTGTGGAGCCATACGAGAGTCCCAGTGTCTGCTGGGGTCGGTGAGTTGACACACTTCCCTGAGGGGCAGAAAACACAATCAAGCTAGCTATAGATAATTAGTCCGATCTTGACTGAACACAGAATCTTCAGTAACACTGTATTTTAAAAGTACACATATTAGCCACTAATTTGTAGTTCATCAGTGGGCTTATAAGCCCTTTACTAGCTCTCATTCAGTGGTTGGGAAAGTACCCTATTCTCAGACTGTAGTAAAAGGAAAGATACCTTAATAGACAATGACTCAAGTAAAAGTGAAAGTCACCCAGTGAAATACTACTTGGGTAAAAGTCTAAAAGTATTTGGTTTTTTAAATATACTTAAGTATCAAAAGTAAAAGTATAAACCATTTCAACTTCCTTATATTAAGCAAACCAGACAGCACAATGTCATTATTGTTGGATAGCCAGGGGAACACTCCAACACTCAGACATCATTACAGATAGCCAGGGGAACACTCCAACACTCAGACATCATTTACAGATAGCCAGGGGAACACTCAGACATCATTACATATAGCCAGGGGAACACTCCAACACTCAGACATCATTACAGATAGCCAGGGGAACACTCCAACACTCAGACATCATTTACAGATAGTCAGGGGCACACTCCAACACTCAGACATCATTACAGATAGCCAGGGGCACACTCCAACACTCAGACATCATTACAGATAGCCAGGGGCACTCCAACACTCAGACATAATTTACAGATAGCCAGGGGAACACTCCAACACTCAGACATCATTTACAGATAGCCAGGGGAACACTCAGACATCATTACAGATAGCCAGGAGCACACTCCAACACTCAGACATCATTTACAGATAGCCAGGGGAACACTCCAACACTCAGACATCATTACAAATAGCCAGGGGAACACTCCAACCCTCAGACATCATTTACAGATAGCCAGGGGAACACTCCAACACTCAGACATCATTTACAGATAGCCAGGGGGAACACTCCAACACTCAGACATCATTACAGATAGCCAGGGGCACCCTCCAACACTCAGACATCATTTACAGATAGCCAGGGGAACACTCCAACACTCAGACATCATTTACAGATAGCCAGGGGAGCACTCCAACACTCAGACATCATTTACAGATAGCCAGGGGCACACTCCAACACTCAGACATCATTTACAGATAGCCAGGGGAACACTCCAACACTCAGACATCATTACAGATAGCCAGGGATACACTCCAACACTCAGACATCATTTACAGATAGCCAGGGGAACACTCCAACACTCAGACATCATTACAGATAGCCAGGGGAACACTCCAACACTCAGACATCATTACAGATAGACAGGGGCACCCTCCAACACTCAGACATCATTACAGATAGCCAGGGGAACACTCTAACACTCAGACATCATTACAGATAGCCAGGGGAACACTCCAACACTCAGACATCATTTACAGATAGCCAGGGGCACACTCCAACACTCAGACATAATTTACAAACGAAGAATTTTTGTTTAGTGAGTCCTCCAGATCAGAGGCAGTAGGGATGACCAGGGATGTTCTCTGTTTAGTGAGTCCTCCAGATCAGAGGCAGTAGGGATGACCAGGGATGTTCTCTGTTTAGTGAGTCCTCCAGATCAGAGACAGTAGGGATGACCAGGGATGTTCTCTGTTTAGTGAGTCCTCCAGATCAGAGGCAGTAGGGATGACCAGGGATGTTCTCTGTTTAGTGAGTCCTCCAGATCAGAGGCAGTAGAGATGACCAGGGATGTTCTCTGTTTAGTGAGTCCTCCAGATCAGAGGCAGTAGGGATGACCAGGGATGTTCTCTGTTTAGTGAGTCCTTCAGATCAGAGGCAGTAGGGATGACCAGGGATGTTCTCTGTTTAGTGAGTCCACCAGATCAGAGGCAGTAGGGATGACCAGGGATGTTCTCTGTTTAGTGAGTCCTCCAGATCAGAGGCAGTAGGGATGACCAGGGATGTTCTCTGTTTAGTGAGTCCTCCAGATCAGAGGCAGTAGGGATGACCAGGGATGTTCTCTGTTTAGTGAGTCCTCCAGATCAGAGGCAGTAGGGATGACCAGGGATGTTCTCTGTTTAGTGAGTCCTCCAGATCAGAGGCAGTAGGGATGACCAGGGATGTTCTCTGTTTAGTGAGTCCTCCAGATGACCAGGGATGTTCTCTGTTTAGTGAGTCCACCAGATCAGAGGCAGTAGGGATGACCAGGGATGTTCTCTGTTTAGTGAGTCCTCCAGATGACCAGGGATGTTCTCTGTTTAGTGAGTCCTCCAGATCAGAGGCAGTAGGGATGACCAGGGATGTTCTCTGTTTAGTGAGTCCACCAGATCAGAGGCAGTAGGGATGACCAGGGATGTTCTCTGTTTAGTGAGTCCTCCAGATGACCAGGGATGTTCTCTGTTTAGTGAGTCCTCCAGATGACCAGGGATGTTCTCTGTTTAGTGAGTCCTCCAGATGACCAGGGATGTTCTCTGTTTAGTGAGTCCTCCAGATGACCAGGGATGTTCTCTGTTTAGTGAGTCCTCCAGATGACCAGGGATGTTCTCTGTTTAGTGAGTCCTCCAGATGACCAGGGATGTTCTCTGTTTAGTGAGTCCTCCAGATGACCAGGGATGTTCTCTGTTTAGTGAGTCCTCCAGATCAGAGGCAGTAGGGATGACCAGGGATGTTCTCTGTTTAGTGAGTCCTCCAGATCAGAGGCAGTAGAGATGACCAGGGATGTTCTCTGTTTAGTGAGTCCTCCAGATCAGAGGCAGTAGAGATGACCAGGGATGTTCTCTGTTTAGTGAGTCCTCCAGATCAGAGGCAGTAGGGATGACCAGGGATGTTCTCTGTTTAGTGAGTCCTCCAGATCAGAGGCAGTAGAGATGACCAGGGATGTTCTCTGTTTAGTGAGTCCTCCAGATCAGAGGCAGTAGGGATGACCAGGGATGTTCTCTTAATAATTGTGTCAATTGGACCTTTTTTCCTTTTGAAAATGTAACTTGTACTTTTGGGTGTCAGGGAAAATGTATGGAGTAAAAAGTACATTATTCTCTTTAGGAATGTAGTAAAGTAAAAGTTGTCTAAAATATAAATAGTAAAGTACAGATACCCCCGAAAAACCACTTACGTAGTATTTTAAAGTATTTTTACTTAACTACTTTACACCACTGGTCTCATTAGCCATATGTTAAGCCTTAACTAAGTGATTTCTAATTCAAACATGATGAGTCATGTATAACAGGCCAATCACTAATAACCTGGTTATTAGCTATAATAAAGGACAAGTTACACAAGAAGAACTCTCAGTAAGCTGTCTCCATATGGGACGAATACGGGACAGGTACCTCTATATGGTCCCTGTTCTGAAATGGGACCATATTTCTACCAACCTGTCCAGATATGACCTTATTGGACAGTAAGGGACATACCTCTCCCTACAGCCAACATTCATGTCAAACACGGATAACTTATAACGTTGCAATAGGAAATCACTTAATTAAGGCCTAGTATATGGTTCATGATACTTATTAAAGGACTTTATATGCTACTTATATACACACTGATAAACTACAAATTAGTGGCTAGTATGTGTACCTTTAAAATACAATGTTACCTAATCATCTGTTCCCAAGAGCTCAGGATAAACCCAGATCAGAAACCATGGAAACAGTCCACTCTAACCGTTCTTTGTGTTCCAGATCAGAAACCATGGAAACAGTCCACTCTAACCGGTGTTTGTGTTCCAGATCAGAAACCATGGAAACAGTCCACTCTAACCGGTGTTTGTGTTCCAGATCAGAAACCATGGAAACAGTCCACTCTAACCGGTCTTTGTGTTCCAGATCAGAAACCATGGAAACAGTCCACTCTAACCGGTCTTTGTGTTTCAGTTCTTTGCCTGTCTGCTGATAATCTTTGGAGCAGAGGTTGCCGCTGGTGTGTTTGGCTTCTTAAACAAAGACAAGGTACCCATAATGCACCTCACCACTCCACCACGCTATTGTGGTTCCAACTGTCATTTATTGTCTTACTTCAGATAACCAATCAGACGGAGTTGTGGCGTTTGCGTCGCAGTAACGCCACCTGTCAGAATATAATGATAGTTTTATTTTGACGGTCTTGTCTGATTCTTTTCTCACAGATAATCGAAGATGTCCAGAACTACTACATCAAATCCTACAACGACGACAACAGCAACAACAACACAATGATACAAAACTCTTACCACAAAGTTGTAAGTTACATTAACACTGACATTTTATCTGGTGACAAAAACGATGCTTGAAAACAATAGTACATACGATAGAAGATGCATAAGATTTATTGTTGATTTCAGTGATACAAAACTCTAGTAGAACTACCGATTGGCAGTGCCCTCCATAAGTATTGGGACAGTGTGACATTTTGTTATTTTGTCTCTGTACTCCCAACACTTTGGTTTTTTAAATTAAACAATGACTATGAGGTTAAAGTGCAGACTGGCAGCTTTAATTTGAGGGTATCTCCATCCATATCTGATGAATCGTTTAGAAATTACAGCATTTCTGTACTTAGTCCCCCCCATTTTAGTGAACCAAAAGTATTGGGACAAATTCACTTATGTGTATAAAAGTAGTCAGAAGTTGAGTATTTGGTCCCATATTCCTATCACACAATGACTACATCAAACTTGTGACTCTTTAAACTTGTTGGATGTATTTGCTGTTTGTTTTGGTTGTGTTTCAGATTATTTTGTGCCCAATAGAAATTAATGGTAAATAATGTATTGAGTCATTTTGGAGTCACTTTTATTATAAATAAGAATAGAATATGTTTCTAAACACTTCTACATTAATGTGGATGTTACCGTGGTTACGGATAGTCCTGAATGAATCGTGAATAATGACGAGTGAAAAAGTTAGACGCACAAATATCAACCCCCCCCCCCCCCCCCCCAAGACATGCTAACCTCCCCTGTTATTGTAATGGTGAGAGGTTAGCATGTCTTGGAGGTATGATATAAAATGCTAACCTCCCCTGTTATTGTAATGGTGAGAGGTTGGCATGTCGTGGGGGTATGATATAAAATGCTAACCTCCCCTGTTATTGTAATGGTGAGAGGTTAGCATGTCTTGGAGGTATGATATAAATAGGCTAACCTCCCCTGTTATTGTAATGGTGAGAGGTTAGCATGTCTTGGGGGTATGATATAAAATGCTAACCTCCCCTGTTATTGTAATGGTGAGAGGTTAGCATGTCTTGGGGGTATGATATAAAATGCTAATCTCCCCTGTTATTGTAATGGTGAGAGGTTAGCATGTCTTGAGGGTATGATATAAAATGCTAACTGCCCCTGTTATTGTAATGGTGAGAGGTTAGCATGTCTTGGGGGTATGATATAAAATGCTAATCTCCCCTGTTATTGTAATGGTGAGAGGTTAGCATGTCTTGCGGATATAAAATGCTAACCTCCCCTGTTATTGTAATGGTGAGAGATTAGCATGTCTTGGTGGTTTGATATAAAATGCTAACCTCCCCTGTTATTGTAACGGTGAGAGGTTAGCATGTCTTTGGGGTTTGATATAAAATGCTAACCTCCCCTGTTATTGTAATGGTGAGAGGTTAGCATGTCTTGGTGGTTTGATATAAAATGCTAACCTCCCCTGTTATTGTAATGGTGAGAGGTTAGCATGTCTTGGGGTTATGATATAAAATGCTAACCTCCCCTGTTATTGTAATGGTGAGAGGTTAGCATGTCTTGAGGGTATGATATAAAATGCTAACGTCCCCTGTTATTGTAATGGTGAGAGGTTAGCATGTCTTGGGGGTATGATATAAAATGCTAACTCCCTTGTTATTGTAATGGTGAGAGGTTAGCATGTTTTAGGGGTATGATATAAAATGCTAACTTCCCCTGTTATTGTAATGGTGAGAGGTTAGCATGTCTTGGTGGTATGATAAAAAATGCTAACCTCCCCTGTTATTGTAATGGTGAGAGGTTAGCATGTCTTGGGGGTTTGATATAAAATGCTAATCTCCCCTGTTATTGTAATGGTGAGAGGTTAGCATGTCTTGGGGGTATGATATAAAATGCTAACCTGTAATGGTGAGAGGTTAGCATGTCTTGAGGGTATGATATAAAATGCTAACTGCCCCTGTTATTGTAATGGTGAGAGGTTAGCATGTCTTGAGGGTATGATATAAAATGCTAACTGCCCCTGTTATTGTAATGGTGAGAGGTTAGCATGTCTTGGTGGTTTGATATAAAATGCTAACCTCCCCTGTTATTGTAATGGTGAGAGGTTAGCATGTCTTGGGGTTATGATATAAAATGCTAACCTCCCCTGTTATTGTAATGGTGAGAGGTTAGCATGTCTTGAGGGTATGATATAAAATGCTAACTGCCCCTGTTATTGTAATGGTGAGAGGTTAGCATGTCTTGAGGGTATGATATAAAATGCTAACTGCCCCTGTTATTGTAATGGTGAGAGGTTAGCATGTCTTGGTGGTTTGATATAAAATGCTAACCTCCCCTGTTATTGTAATGGTGAGAGGTTAGCATGTCTTGGGGTTATGATATAAAATGCTAACCTCCCCTGTTATTGTAATGGTGAGAGGTTAGCATGTCTTGGGGGTATGATATAAAATGCTAACTTCCCCTGTTATTGTAATGGTGAGAGATTACCATGTCTTGGTGGTATGATATAAAATGCTAACCTCCCCTGTTATTGTAATGGTGAGAGGTTAGCATGTCTTGGTGGTTTGATATAAAATGCTAACTGCCCCTGTTATTGTAATGGTGAGAGGTTACCATGTCTTGGTGGTATGGTATAAAATGCTAACCTCCCCTGTTATTGTAATGGTGAGAGGTTAGCATGTCTTGGGGTTATGATATAAAATGCTAACCTCCCCTGTTATTGTAATGGTGAGAGGTTAGCATGTCTTGGAGGTATGATATAAAATGCTAACGTCCCCTGTTATTGTAATGGTGAGAGGTTAGCATGTCTTGGGGGTATGATATAAAATGCTAACTCCCTTGTTATTGTAATGGTGAGAGGTTAGCATGTTTTAGGGGTATGATATAAAATGCTAACTTCCCCTGTTATTGTAATGGTGAGAGGTTAGCATGTCTTGGGGGTATGATATAAAATGCTAACCTCCCCTGTTATTGTAATGGTGAGAGGTTAGCATGTCTTGGGGGTTTGATATTTGTGTGTCTAACTTAGTCACTCATCATTATTTACGATTCATTCAGGACTATCCGTAATCATGTTAACACTCCCTCTCTCCCCTGCAGCTGAACTGTTGTGGAACGTCCCAGAGCGTCTGCCCCGAGGCCCCAGCTGACACCAAGGTGGGACTAATGACAGTAGATAACTACCTGGATAGCCATCATCGCTAACTTGGGCAAAAGATTGGAATTTTAATTTAAATCTTTATGTTGTTTCTAACGTGTGTGTAGGACTGTGAGGTGGGCATCAAGGAGTTCTTCAACAGTAAACTCTACATCATCGGTTACGTGGGGATCGGCATCGCTGGAGTCATGGTGAGAACAGGACTGGGGAGTCTGTCTTTCTCTCCCACAGACAGACACACACATAAACACACAACTTTAAATTGCTCTCCAACAATGTCTCCTTCCTTTCTCTCTGTCTTTGTCTGTCTCTCTCTCTCTCAATTCAATAGACTTTATTGACTTTAATTACTTACATACTTACCATAACAAAAATTGGTGGGACCAACAGCAATAATAATAGTAGTAGTGGACATGGGATTACCATTAACAGCAACTACAACAACAATATTAATCAGAACAACAATACATTAAAGCAATGGTAGTAGACCAGTGTCAACATGACTGAGAAGACCTGGTATGAAATACAATTGACATCTTTCCCTCTCCCGCTCTCTCTATCTATCCCTCTTTCTCTCTCTCTCTCTAGATTATAGGGATGATCTTTAGTATGGTGCTGTGCTGTGCCATCCGCAACAGCAGGGAGATCATCTAACCAGGCAGAGCTTCCAGTCCTCCAGCACCCCCAACAGCCCAACTCCAGTCCTCCAGTCCCCCCAACGGCCCAGCTCCAGTCCCCCCAACGGCCCAGCTCCAGTCCCCCCAACGGCCCAGCTCCAGTCCCCCCAACAGCCCAACTCCAGTCCTCCAGTCCCCCCAACAGCCCAACTCCAGTCCTCCAGTCCCCCCAACAGCCCAACTCCAGTCCTCCAGTCCCCCCAACAGCCCAACTCCAGTCCCCCCAACGGCCCAGCTCCAGTCCTCCAGTCCCCCCAACGGCCCAGCTCCAGTCCCCCCAACGGCCCAGCTCCAGTCCCCCCAACGGCCCAGCTCCAGTCCCCCCAACGGCCCAGCTCCAGTCCCCCCAACGGCCCAGCTCCAGTCCCCCCAACGGCCCAGCTCCAGTCCCCCCAACGGCCCAGCTCCAGTCCCCCCAACAGCCCAACTCCAGTCCCCCCAACAGCCCAACTCCAGTCCTCCAGTCCCCCCAACAGCCCAGCTCCAGTCCCCCCAACAGCCCAGCTCCAGTCCTCCAGTCCCGCCAACAGCTCCAGTCCTCCCAACGGCCCAGCTCCAGTCCTCCAGTCCCCCCAACAGCTCCAGTCCTCCCAACGGCCCAGCTCCAGTCCTCCAGTCCCCCCAACGGCCCAGCTCCAGTCCCCCCAACGGCCCAGCTCCAGTCCCCCCAACGGCCCAGCTCCAGTCCCCCCAACGGCCCAGCTCCAGTCCTCCAGTCCCTCCAACAGTGTTTCTCAACTCCAGTCCTCCCCTCCCACCCCACTGACATCCCCACTTCTATGTACGTTCTGTAGTCATCGTGACACAGCTTTTCCACAGCCAGCACACTCTCTTCACGTGCCTTTTTTTCATTTTTTTAACACAAAACAAACATATTAAACAACTAATCAGTGGCCAGAAGCAACGTTTGTAGGAATATCTAAACTGCCCGGCAACTAGATTCCAAGACATTACACTGTAAGGTTTTAAAAGACATCTGTAGGTGATATGTTATTTTAGTTTTTTTTGGCCAACAAGTAGCGCTAGTGGCATGACTGTTGACACGATGGTCGCCTTCCAGGCCAACTACATTACAAACGTTGCATTGCATACAACCAATGGTTGTGTGTTACGTCATCGACTACACAGTCGGCCATTAGATGGCTGTGTCATGTGATGTGCGCTTTAGCTGATATGTTAAACACCATTTCCGAGTGTTGTGAAATCTGGCAGGCGTCTGCAGTGTAGTTAGCCTGGAGTGTGGCCCTTGTGACAGCCAGCTGTGAGGCCCCTGGTAGCAGTGGCGGTAGTGTACATTTGCGTCCCAAAGTGGCACCCTATTCCCTTGACATTACACTTTTTAACAGGGCCCATACTGCTGTGGTCCAAAGTAGTGCGTTTTAAAAGGAATAAGATTTCATTTGAGATGTTTATTGTTGTTTTTTTACGGTAAATTGACTGAGAACACGTTCTCATTTACAGCAACGACCTGGGGAATAGTTACAGGGTTGGGGGGCGGATGGTCATACCGTTTCTGTATCATACCGGGGTATACGGTATTACCAGAAGTGCACACAGTTGGTGCTATTTTGGCCAGTCGGCCATCTCAACGTTCAATATGCAGCTGGATTTATGGCAAAGTTGCTCATTGGTTGTTGGAAATAACATGATTAATATTTTCCATGACAAAATTGAATTATAATTAATAACATAATCAAAACATTGAGCTGTTAGCTAGGTAAGTAATTATATTTTTAGGTTTAAATTCAATTCAAAGCAGTTTGAATTGCAGTATTTATTTAGTTTTTAAAAGTGAGCTAGCAACTTTTGACAGATTGGTTTCGTCTGGACAAACAACAAATGGTTGCTTAGCAACTGATACCAATGTGTTCTGTGGAGAGAGAGAAAAAAAGCGATAGTTACAATATTTGGATAATAGTTGTGATTGGAGGATAGACTGGAGGAGTTATCGAATCAGGATCAACTCCTCTGTTCGCCTCAATCTCATTCATGATAAAATGTTGATATTTGAAGATAGCAGAAAGGCCAGACTCTTTGTCAGTGACCAGGAGAACAGTGAGTGGATGAGCTAAAGACACGGGCACCCAGGCTAGAATGTCTCTGCTGTAACCAAGACACGGGCACCCAGGCTAGAATATCTCTGCTGTAACCAAGACACGGGCACCCGGGCTAGAATGTCTCTGCTGTAACCAAGACACGGGCACCCGGGCTAGAATGTCTCTGCTGTAACCAAGACACGGGCACCCGGGCTAGAATGTCTCTGCTGTAACCAAGACACGGGCACCCAGGCTAGAATGTCTCTGCTGTAACCAAGACACGGGCACCCAGGCTAGAATGTCTCTGCTGTAACCAAGACACGGGCACCCAGGCTAGAATGTCTCTGCTGTAACCAAGACACGGGCACCCAGGCTAGAATGTCTCTGCTGTAACCAAGACACGGGCACCCAGGCTAGAATGTCTCTGCTGTAACCAAGACACGGGCACCCAGGCTAGAATGTCTCTGCTGTAACCAAGACACGGGCACCCAGGCTAGAATGTCTCTGCTGTAAACCAAGAAGCTTGATCTTGACATATAGCTACTTAGCAAACCAGATGCAAAGCTGGAGCCCTGAGCTGGATATAATTAATTTGAAACATCTTAGATATCTTTTAGTTACACTTAACCTGTTTCTTGTAGCTATACTTAACGTGTAAGGGATAATCAACGAGGGGCTATGCATTTTATGGAAACTAATGAACGACGTGGAAGGTGTGTCCCACGACACACTAGCGGAGTGGAACGGATCTTCCACAGAGTTGCGTTATTTTCCAGAGAACGCATAGAGCCCCGAGGTGAATATTCCTTTCATACCATGGCTATAACTTAACACATTTACCTCTAGAAATGTGTTCAACATCCACTGAAGTAGCTAGCAAGTTTACTAGATAGCGACAGTAGTTGCCGTGGTCACCAAACAAACAGAACTTGCTAGTTTAACTAACCAAACCAGCAGTCCTAGCTTGCCTTTATGAAAATCGAATTCAACAATGCTAGTGATGTTTTCAATTCGACTTTTGCTTTTGAAAGCAGCTGAACTATGAACTATAGCGTTTTAATTCTACCGTGCTGATATACCGGGCGTTATAGAGAAATAATGCACGTTCTAGAATGCACTTCAAGCCAATCAGAAACGAGTATTCAACAATGCCACGGTATAAATAGTTATAGGCTGTTGCGTAGTACTCAGCCCCCCAACTTACCCCAAAATAACTATTATATAAACGCTATTGAAAATAATACCGGCTGCAGGCTTGTGTGGTATCCCGATTGTCCTACCTTTTATACCGGCCTTGTGCCATACCGGAATATTCGGGAATGACGGCACTGAATACAAGGGCTGCTATTTTCAAACCCCACCTCTGTAATCTGAAGGTTAGCAATGCTAACGGGTACATGTAAAATCCCATAGAGAATAGTAATTCAATTCTAACGAGCGCATTGCGAACATTTTCTAGTCTCTGACCTAAACTATTGCAGGACAGACATCTCAGCTCAGGGGATTCTCTGCTGCTACCAAGTGAAGCTTGATTTTGGAAGAAGCTAAGCACTTAGCTAGATAGCTAACAAGCTAATAAATTAGCAAACCAATGCAAAACTGCAGAGCATTTTAGCACATTGTAGACGGTTAACTTTTAATAGTTAGAAGATATCTCGCTGGCCGACATTTAGTTGTGAGTCCCCTACTGTAACTAGATCACCTGGTGTGTGCTGAATAACAGTGAGTGACTCGCAAGGCTCCGGTCTCTAGTCATTGTGTGCTTCTAAACAAACACCACGTGACTGGGGACTACCGGTAAACTTCATAATGAAAACGTTTTTGTGACCGGTGAAATGAAGAATGTGATCATCTTTTTCTCCTAACGTATTACACAAGCTGACTGCAGGTATTTACTTAAAATAGCTACAAATATTCAAAATCAGATTATATATATTTTTTTTAAGTCAAATTATTTCAACGGTATTGAAAAACCATCCAACGGCTATTTTCAAATACCCCGGTATACAGTATATACGGTATACCACCCAAGCCTAATACCAAGGTCACTAAACTCCTCCCTGTGAAGGACAATAAAGTTGTTTCGTATCTTATTTCCCTAAAGACCTGTTACAGTTCCGCTGTCTGTGATTGTGTGTTAATTTATTTTCTATTTTAATGGCCGATGTAATTTGAGTTCAGATGGCATTCCGAGCCGCTCAGGAAGATAGATGTTCTGTTCAACTAATAAACTTTTAAACCGTTTTACCCACTTCTCCCCGTCTCTTTACTTCCGTTCTCGTCGTCTCTCTGCTTACTTTTGCATTCCTTTCTGAAGTGTTTTACCAGAATGTGACTAGTCAGACATTACAGTCAAGTCATGATAGTCAGGCATTACAGATGCTGTATCTTAATTTGATCATGCTGTTGCTGCAGGATTTAAAATGCAAACCTGTATTTGTATTTCGTATGTATTATTATGGATCCCCATCCTGGGGTCCAGCAAAATGAAGGCAGTTATACAGTTTTAAAAACAACACAACACATTCACAGATTTCACCACACGGTGTGTTCCCTCAGGCCTCTACTCCAACACTACCACATATCTACAATACAAAATACATGTGTCTGTGCCTATGTGTGTGTCTCTTCACAGTCCCCACTGTTCCATAAGGTGTATTTTGATCTTTTTAAATCTAATTTAAATCTTTCTTTTTTTTTTATTTGCATCAGTTACCTGATGTGGAATAGAGTTCCATGTACAGTACGGGTCAACAGTTTTAGAACACCTACTCATTCAAGGGTTTTTCTTTATTTGTACTATTTTCTACATTGTAGAATAATAGTGAAGACATCAGAACTATGAAATAACACATATGGAATCATGTAGTAACCAAAAAAGTGTTAAACAAATAAGTATATTTTATATTTGAGTTTCTTCTAAGTAGCTACCGTTTGCCTTAATGACAGCTTTACACACTCTTGGTACTTCATCTTTCTTGAATAAGTTCCTCCATTTCTTTTTAGTTTTTCCTCTAACTTCTGTACAGTTTTTATTGCTGTCTAACTGTGCTGTTAGTCCTTCAATTTCCTTTGTTAATATGGACTCCTTTGACCTAAATTGCTTTTGTTTTAGAGATGATTACTAAATTGCATGGCCTCTAAAGGAACATTTTTCCCATACAATAAGGGGATCTGCTGTTATGTCTGAAAAAGTCAGTTATAAATTATTCTGTCCTATTTCTAAACAATTTATCATCTAGTAGGCTTTGATTAAATTTCCAATATCTTTCACCTGGAAATTCTGTACGAATAATATACAGTTAAAGTCGGAAGTTTACATACACTTTGGTGTGAGTCGTTAAAAGTCGTTTTTCAACCACTCTACAAATTTCTTGTTAACAAACTATAGTTTTGGCAAGTCGGTCAGGACATCTACTTTGTGCATGACACAAGTCATTTTTCCAACAATTGTTTACAGACAGATTATTTCATTTATAATTCACTGTATCACAATTCCAGTGGGTCAGAAGTTTACATACACTAAGTTGACTGTGCCTTTAAACAGCTTGGAACGTTCCAGAAGATGATGTCATGGCGTTAGAAGCTTCTGATAGGCTAATTGACATCATTTGAGTCAATTGAAGGTGTACCTGTGGATGTATTTCAAGGCCTACCTTCAAACTCAGTGCCTCTTTGCTTGACATCATGGGAAAACCAAAAGAAATCAGCCAAGACTTCAGAAAAAAAAAATGTATACCTCCACAAGTCTGGTTCATCCTTGGGAGCAATTTCCAAACGCCTGAAGGTACCACGTTCATCTGTACAAACAATAGTACGCAAGTATAAACACCATGGGACCACACAGCCGTCATACCGCTCAGGAAGGAGATGCGTTCTGTCTCCTAGAGATGAGCGTACTTTGGTGCGAAAAGTGCAAATCAATCCCTGAACAACAGCAAAGGACTTTGTGAAGATGCTGGAAGAAACGGGTACAAAAGTATCTATATCCACAGTAAAATGAGTCCTATATCGACAACCTGAAAGGCCGCTCAGCAAGGAAGAAGCCACTGCTCCAAAACTGCCATTAAAAAACCCAGACTACGGTTTGCAACTGCACATGGGGACAAAGATCATACTTTTTGGGGAAATGTTCTCTGGTCTGATGAAACAAAAAATAGAACTGTTTGGCCATAATGACCATTGTTATGTTTGGAGGAAAAAGGAGGAGGCTTGCAAACCGAAGACACCATCCCAATCGTGAAGTACAGGGGTGGCAGTATCATGTTGTGGGGGTGCTTTGCTGCAGGAGGGACTGGTGCACTTCACAAAATAGATGGCATCATGAGGCAGGAAAGTTATGTGGATATATTGAAGCAACATCTCAAGACATCAGTCAGGAAGTTAAAGCTTGGTCACAAATGGGTCTTCCAAATGGACAATGACCCCAAGCATACTTCCAAAGTTGTGGCAAAATGGCTTAAGGACAACAAAGTCAAGTTATTGGAGTGGCCATCACAAACCCTGACCTCAATCCTATAGAACATGTGTGGGCAGAACTGAAAAAGCATGTGCGAGCAAGGAGGCCTACAAACCTGACTCCGTTACACCAGCTCTGTCAGGAGGAATGGGCCGAATTTCACCCAACTTATTGTGGGAAGCTTGTGGAAGGCTTCCCGAAATGTTTGACCCAAGTTAAACAATGCTATTAAATACTAATTGAGTGCATGTAAACTTCTGACCCACTGGGAATGTGATGAAAGAAATAAAAGCTGAAAGAAATAATTCTCTACTATTATTCTGACATTTCACGTTCTTAAAATAAAGTGGTGATCCTAACTGACCTAAGACAGGGAATGTTTACTAGGATTAAATGTCAGGAATTGTGAAAAACTGAGTTGAAATGTATTTGGCTAAGCTGTATGTAAATGTCCGACTTCAACCGTATATGCCAATGGTGTGATGGTTCGACCGCATTCTGTCCCCTATCAACACTTTTTAAACTTTTGATTTACAAGAACGTAATCAAGACGATATTGATTGAGCCTCCGCCATGTACACTACCAGTCAAAAGGTTGGACACACCTCCTCATTCAAGGGTTTTTCTTTATTTGTACTATTTTCTACATTGTAGAATAATAGTGAAGACATCAAAACTATGAAATAACACATATGGAATGATGTAGTAACCAAACATGTTATATTATTCAAGCCACCCTTTGATGACTGCTTTGCACACTCTTGGCATTTGTCACGTTCGTTGAATGGAGGAGACCAAGGCGCAGCGTGATGTGAATACATTCTTCTATTTATTAACGAAGAAACACTAAACAAACTATACAAAACAACAAAACGCTATATATATATATATATATATATAAGTGCAGACACAGGCAACTTCACATAGACAACTACCCACAAACTAAACTGGAAAATGGCAACCTAAATAGGATCCCCCAATCAGAGACAACGATAAACAGCTGCCTCTGATTGGGAACCAATGCAGGCTACCATAGACCTACATAATGACTAACTACACACACCTAGACATACAAAAAACCCTAGACAATACCAAAACCCCCATAGATATATAAAACCCCTAGACAAGACGAAAAACAAACATGTCACACCCTGACCTAACCAAAATAATAAAGAAAACAAATAACTAAGGGCGTGACAGCATTCTCTCACTCTTTTCACCCTCTTCTTCTCAAATTAATTAATTTTAACGACACAAAAAGATCCCACTACGTCGAACGAACACATTTTCTGTAGGCGTGTGTTGTCAGTGTGCTTCCATGCTTTGCACAAGTCCTCAAATTCTAAAATCAAATAATTTCTCCAACAGGTTTGGGAAAAAACATGGTTGAGTACCTGCATCAGGCGCCATTTGTGTTGGCTCTTGGTGTGTTTTACAGTCTTTTATAAGAGCCTTTATTAGTGGACCAGCATTGGAGCTGCTTGAGGCTTCCAGTCCTATTATGTGTTTGATATCAAGTTCCCGGGAATTCCTACAGACCGGATCAGCTGGATCAGAACCGCAGTAAGACTGGTGTCTTTTTTACAAGTACTGTATCTGCTCTTGTGACAGGAGGAAGAACAATCTCCGACTGATGTCTTCGGCTCCTGTGAATTAATAGATCAATGGATAGATGAGCTATGACTGACACTTATGGGGGTCGTGGAGAAAAACAGAGAACACCATCATGTTCGTGAGAAGCTACAAGACAGGATTGTGTCGAAGGCACAGATCTGGGGAAGAGTGCAAAATATGTCTGCAGCATTGAAGGTCCACAATAACACAGTGGCCTCCATCATTCTTAAATGGAAGAAGTTTGGAACCACCAAGACTCTTCCCAGAACTGTCCGCTCGGCCAAACTGAGCAATTGGGGGAGAAGGGCCATGGTCAGGGAGGTGACCAAGAACCCGATGGTCACTCTGACAGAGCTCCAGAGTTCCTCGTTGGAGATGGGAGAACCTTCCAGAAGGACAACCATCTCTGCAGCTCTCCACCAATCAGGCCTTTATGGTAGAGGGGTCAGACGGAAGCAACTCCTCAGTAAAAGGCACATGACAGCCCGCTTGGAGTTTGTCAAAATATGTTTTTTTGCCAGAAATGCCTTTTGGAACATGGGAACTTTCATGTGCCTTAATAATAAACTTGTATGTCATCTGTAAATACAAAAACAATTGTTAAATTACAAGCCTAGTTGGTTTAGCCACAGAAAAAGGTAGGAACCTTCCCGCTAGCCATGATTGGCTGAGATAATGAGTGGGCTGGACATGCCGAGAGATTAGTTCGGATTGGCCTGCCATGTAGTACGCTTCTGTCTATAACGTGAGCTGGTCAGTATGTGTAGGGTAATCCTTTCTAAGGCAGATTTTAACGACATCACGTAGTAGAAATTTAAAAAAGCAAAAGTATTTGAGTACGATAGCTAAGAAGATGGAGAAGATTCTGCCGTTTTATTGCAAATATGCAGAGGGGGTAAAAAAGATAACACATGGAAGGCTGCAAACTAAGGACATCTGTGACAGAGGGACAGAGAGGGACAGAGAGGGAGAGAGAGGGAGAAGCGTCCATCCATGTATACGGGTAAGATAGTCTAGCTAGCTACATTTTCAGATATTACACATTTCAAATTTTGTCAGAAAGTTGCTTATTTCAAGTTAAAGCATACTGTGTTTTCAATTTGGTTTCTATGGGATACTAGATTTATGAGGCATCTGCTTGCAGTTCCTATGGCTTCCACTAGATGTCAACAGTCTTTAGAAATTGGTTGATGATTTTCTTTTGAGTAATGAAGAAGTAGCCCTTTCCTTTCTTGTGGTCGAGCCAAGTGGACTGTTTTGTTTGGGGCTCGCTCCACTTTCATTTTATCCGCTATTGAACACAGTATATTCCGTCTTAAATTCTATTGATTATTTACATTTTAAAATACCTAAAGTTGGTTTAGGAAAGTTGTTTGAAATGTTTGGACAAAGTTTACAGGTAACTTATTAGATCATTTGTAGTCATGTTGGGCGAGTTGAAACCGGTGTTTTTCTGAATCAAACGCGCCAAATAAATGGACATTTTGGGGCTATAACGACAGAATTAATCGAACAAAAGGACCATTTGTGATGTTTATGGGACATTTTGGAGTGCCAACAGAAGAAGATCTTCAAAGGCTGGAATTCTATCGTTATTTCTGAGTTTTGTGTCGCGGGTTGGAATATGATTGTCATGTGTTTGTATGATGGTGTGCTGTCCTCAGATAATCGCATTTTTTTGCTTTCGCCGTAAAGCCTTTTTAAAATCTGATACGGTGGCTGGATTAACAAGAAGTTAGGCTTTATTTTGATGTATTGAACTTGTGATCTTATGAAAGTTAAATATTTCTAATAATTTTATTTGAATTTGGCGCTCTGCCATTTCCCCGGATGTTGTCAAATCGATCCCGCTAACGGAATTTGATCCATAAGACGTTTTAAGCAGTGCTTATGCCACCCTTTATAAAGCACATGTTTATGTCATATTTGCATTCGGAAAATATTCCAGTCCCTTGACATTTTCCAAATATGGTCACGTTAGTCTTTTTCTAAAATTGTACAAAAATTGTAAAATTGAGTTACGACATCTGTTGACTAAGTAGTGCTGGTGGTGCCAGCAACAGTTTTATACCAACGCATAGTCACTACTGTAAAGGTCGACTCAGCAACTAATTGTGTGTGTGTGTGTGTGTGTGTGTGTGTGTGTGTGTGTGTGTCGACACAGAGTCAGAACAAGCTCCACAGTACATGGGTTGACAGGTTCAGGCAGTCTGCTACAGATCTATTTAATAAACACACCTAAAAGACATGAAATGTGGTGATCACTGAACAGAATGTCTTTACAATTCCTCACATACTCACAAACCATCCTTCAAACAA
>NW_024059675.1:81232-138732 GCF_016432855.1 Salvelinus namaycush | reverse complement strand
GGGGGACGTTGTTAGGTAAGGACTCAGCGGTGTGGTGGAGGGACGTTGTTAGGTAAGGACTCAGCAGTGTGGTGGTGGGGACGATGTTAGGTAAGGACTCAGCAGTGTGTTGGAGGGGACGTTGTTGTTAGGTAAGGACTCAGCAGTGTGATGGAGGGGACGTTGTTAGGTAAGGACTCAGCGGTGTGGTGGAGGGACGTTGTTAGGTAAGGACTCAGCGGTGTGGTGGTGGGGACGTTGTTAGGTAAGGACTCAGCAGTGTGATGGAGGGGACGTTGTTAGGTAAGGACTCAGCAGTGTGATGGAGGGGACGTTGTTAGGTAAGGACTCAGCAGTGTGGTAGGGAACGTTGTTAGGTAAGGACTCAGCGGTGTGATGGAGGGGACGTTGTTAGGTAAGGACTCAGCAGTGTGGTAGGGGGACGTTGTTAGGTAAGGACTCAGCAGTGTGGTAGGGGGACGTTGTTAGGTAAGGACTCAGCGGTGTGATGGAGGGGACGTTGTTAGGTAAGGACTCAGCAGTGTGGTAGGGGGACGTTGTTAGGTAAGGACTCAGCAGTGTGGTGGAGGGACGTTGTTAGGTAAGGACTCAGCAGTGTGGTAGGGGGACGTTGTTAGGTAAGGACTCAGCGGTGTGGTGGAGGGACGTTGTTAGGTAAGGACTCAGCGGTGTGGTGGAGGGACGTTGTTAGGTAAGGACTCAGCGGTGTGGTGGAGGGACGTTGTTAGGTAAGGACTCAGCGGTGTGGTAGGGGGACGTTGTTAGGTAAGGACTCAGCGGTGTGGTTGAGGGGACGTTGTTAGGTAAGGACTCAGCGGTGTGGTGGAGGGACGTTGTTAGGTAAGGACTCAGCGGTGTGGTAGGGGGACGTTGTTAGGTAAGGACTCAGCAGTGTGATGAGGGGACGTTGTTAGGTAAGGACTCAGCAGTGTGGTGGAGGGACGTTGTTAGGTAAGGACTCAGCAGTGTGGTAGGGGGACGTTGTTAGGTAAGGACTCAGCAGTGTGGTAGGGGGACGTTGTTAGGTAAGGACTCAGCAGTGTGGTAGGGGGACGTTGTTAGGTAAGGACTCAGCGGTGTGGTAGGGGGACGTTGTTAGGTAAGGACTCAGCGGTGTGGTGGTGGGGACGTTGTTGTTAGGTAAGGACTCAGCGGTGTGGTGGTGGGGACATGCTTTATTGTACAACCATCACCACAACAACAACAGTCTTTATCGCTGTCGGATTGGATTCCAACTCTAATGTTAAAATTAACAGCCACGTGTTAGTTATACAACTAGCCTTATACAATGGATAGTCTTAGTTCTACTGGTTCCTTCTTGTACAACTGACCAGGTTACTTAACTGTTCAGAAGGCTTCAATATGTAGGACGGATAACCAGAGATCACAACATGAACATGTACACTGTGTTCATTGTATTTTATTTCTCCTTTATTTAACCAGGTATTTATATATTATATATATAACCCTAACCCTTTATTTAACCAGGTATTTATATATTATATATATAACCCTAACCCTTTATTTAACCAGGTATTTATATATTATATATATAACCCTAACCCTTTATTTAACCAGGTATTTATATATTATATATATAACCCTAACCCTTTACTTAACCAGGTATTTATATATTATATATATATAACCCTAACCCTTTATTTAACCAGGTAGGCCAGAAGACAACAAGCTCTCATTTACAACTGCGACCTGGCGAAGAATATAGCAAAGCAGTGCGACACAAACAACAACACAGAGTTACACATGGAATAAACAAATAATACAATAGAAAAATCTATGTACAGTGTGTGCAAATGTAGAAGAGTAGGAAGGTAAAGCAATAAATAGGCCCAAGAGGCAAAATAATTACAATTTAGCATTAATACTGGAGTGATATATGTGCAGATGATGATGTCAAAGTAGAGATACTGGGGTGCAAAATAGCAAGAGGGTAAGTAATAATATGGGGATGAGGTAGTTGGGTGTGCTCTTTACAGATGGGCTGTGTACAGGTACAGTGATCGGTAAGCTGCTCTGACAGCGGATGCTTAAAGTTAGAGAGGGAGATATAAGACTCCAGCTTCAGATTTTTGCAATTCGTTCCAGTCATTGGCAGCAGAGAACTGGAAGGAAAGACGACCAAAGGAGGAATTGGCTTTGGGGGTGACCAGTGAAATATACCTGCTGGAGCGCGTGCTACGGGTGGGTGCTGCTATGGTGACCAGTGAGCTGAGATAAGGCGGGGCTTCACCTAGCAAAGACTTATAGATGACCTGGAGCCAGTGGGTTTGGCAATGGATATGTAGTGAGGGCCAGCCAACGAGAGCATACAGGTTGCAGGGGTGGGTAGTATATGGGGCTTTAGTAACAAAACGGATGGCACTGTGATAGACTACATCCGATTTGCTGAGTAGAGTGTTGGAGGCTATTTTGTAAATGACATCGCCGAAGTCGAGGATCGGTAGGATAGTCAGTTTTACGAGGGTATGTTTGGCAGCATGAGTGAAGGAGGCTTTGTTGCGAAATAGGAAGCCGATTCTAGATTTAATTTTGGATTGGAGATACTTAATGTGAGTCTGGAAGGAGAGTTTACAGTCTAACCAGACACCTAGGTATTTGTAGTTGTCCTCATATTCTAAGTCAGAACCGTCCAGAGTAGTGATGCTAGTCGGGCGGGCGGGTGCGGGCAGCGATCGGTTGAAGAGCATGCATTTAGTTTTACTAGCATTTAAGAGCAGTTGGAGGCCACGGAAGGAGAGTTGTATGGCATTGAAGCTCGTCTGGAGGTTAGTTAACACAGTGTCCAAAGAAGGGCCAGAAGTATACAGAATGGTGTTGTCTACGTAGAGGTGGATCAGAGAATCACCCGCAGCAAGAGCAACATCATTGATATATACAAAGAAAGAATCAGCCCGAGAATTGAACCCTGTGGCACCCCCATAGAGACTGCCAGAGGTCCAGACAACAGGCCCTCCGATTTGACACACTGAACTCTATCTGAGAAGTAGTTGGTGAACCAGGCGAGGCAGTCATTTGAGAAGCCAAGGCTATTGAGTCTGCCGATAAGGATGTGGTGATTGACAGAGTCGAAAGCCTTGGCCAGGTCGATGAATACGGCTGCACAGTAATGTCTCTTATCGATGGCGGTTATGATATCGTTTAGGACCTTGAGCGTGGCTGAGGTGCACCCGTGACCAGCTTGGAAACCAGATTGCATAGCGCAGAAGGTACTGTGGGATTCTAAATGGTCGGTGATTTGTTTGTTAATAGGGACACGATGGGTAGATTAACAAGATGTTTATCTTTCTTTTGTTAATGTGTGAAAGTTACATATTTAAAAAAATATATTTTTTGAATTTCCCGCGCTGCCTTTTCGAGGGGAATGTTGTCGAGGAGTTCCGCTAGCGGAACGTTCTAGAAAGGTTGACTTTCTAAGGTTTTAGAAAGGCAGGATGGATATGGGTCTATAACAGTTTGGGTCTAGAGTGTGTATGACATATACACTTTATAAACAAAATGTGAGAAGAAGAATAGTACACTACATGGCCAAAAGTATGTGGACACTGCAATACAGATGCCCTGGAACATAATGCTGTCTGGGTGTAGACAGGGTATGTGGACACCCCTCCAAATTAGTGGATTTGGCTATTTCAGCCACACCCGTTGCTGACAGGTGTATAAAATCGAGCACACAGCCATGCAATCTCCACGGACAAACATTGGCAGTAGAATGGCCTTACTGAAGAGCTGAGTGACTTTCAACGTGGCACCGTCATAGGATGCCACCTTTCCAACAAGTCAGTTCATCACATTTCTGCCCTGCTAGAGCTTCCTGTTCAACTGTAAGTGCTGTTGTGAAGTGGAAACGTCTAGGAGCAACAACGGCTCAGCCGCGAAGTGGTAGACCACACAAGCTCACAGAACGTGACCGCTGAAGTTCGTAACGCGTAAAAATTATCTGTCCTCGGGTGCAACCTACCGAGTTCCTAACTACCTCTGGCAGAAACATCAGTACAAAAACTGTTCGTCAGTAGTTTAATGAAATTGGTTTCCATGGCCGAGCAGCCACACACAAGCCTGGTGTGATGTAAAGCTCACTGCCATGGGACTCTGGAGCAGTGGAAACCTGTTCTCTGGAGTGATGAATCACTCCTCACCATCTGGCAGTCAGACGGACGAATCTGGGTTTGGCGGATGCCATCTGCCCGAATTCATAGTGCCAACTGTAAAGTTTGGTGGACGAGTGTAATGACTCTAGTCTAGTGGGTTAGTGTGTTAGAACCAGTCAACCAGCAGGGTTAGTGTGTTAGAACCAGTCAACCAGCAGGGTTAGATCCAGTCAGTCAGCAGGGTTAGTGTGTTAGGAGGACCAGTCAGTCAGCAGGGTTAGTGTGTTAGGACCAGTCAGTCAGCAGGGTTAGTGTGTTAGGACAAGTCAGTCAGCAGGGTTAGTGTGTTAGGACCAGTCAGTCAGCAGGGTTAGTGTGTTAGGACCAGTCAGTCAGCAGGGTTAGTGTGTTAGGACAAGTCAGTCAGCAGGGTTAGTGTGTTAGGACCAGTCAGTCAGCAGGGTTAGTGTGTTAGGACCAGTCAGTCAGCAGGGTTAGTGTGTTAGGACCAGTCAGTCAGCAGGGTTAGTGTGTTAGGACCAGTCAGTCAGCAGGGTTAGTGTGTTAGGACCAGTCAGTCAGCAGGGTTAGTGTGTTAGGACCAGTCTGTCAGCAGGGTTAGTGTGTTAGGACCAGTCAGTCAGCAGGGTTAGTGTGTTAAGACCAGTCTGTCAGCAGGGTTAGTGTGTTACGACCAGTCAGTCAGTCAGCAGGGTTAGTGTGTTAGGACCAGTCAGTCAACAGGGTGAGTGTGTTAGGACCAGTCAGTCAGTCAACAGGGTTTGTGTATTAGGACCAGTCAGTCAGTCAGCAGGGTTAGTGTGTTAGGACCAGTCAGTCAGCAGGGTTAGTGTGTTTGGACCAGTCAGTCAGCAGGGTTAGTGAGTTAGGACCAGTCAGTCAGCAGGGTTAGTGTGTTAGAACCAGTCGGTCAGCAGGGTTAGTGTGTTAGAACCAGTCAGTCAGCAGGATTAGAACCAGTCAGTCAGCAGGGTTAGTGTGTTAGGACCAGTCAGTCAGCAGGGTTAGTGTGTTAGGACCAGTCAGTCAGCAGGGTTAGTGTGTTAGGACCAGTCAGTCAGTCAACAGGGTTTGTGTGTTAGGACCAGTCAGTCAGTCAGCAGGGTTAGTGTGTTAGAACCAGTCAGTCAGCAGGGTTAGAACCAGTCAGTCAGCAGGGTTAGAACCAGTCAGTCAGCAGGGTTAGTGTGTTAGGACCAGTCAGTCAGCAGGGTTAGTGTGTTAGAACCAGTCAGTCAGCAGGGTCAGTGTGTTAGGACAAGTCAGTCAGCAGGGTTAGTGTGTTAGGACCAGTCAGTCAGTCAACAGGGTTAGTGTGTTAGGACCAGTCAACCAGCAGGGTTAGTGTGTTAGGACCAGTCAGTCAGCAGGGTTAGATCCAGTCAGTCAGCAGGGTTAGTGTGTTAGGACCAGTCAGTCAGCAGGGTTAGTGTGTTAGGACCAGTCAGTCAGCAGGGTTAGTGTGTTAGGACCAGTCAGTCAGCAGGGTTAGTGTGTTAGGACCAGTCAGTCAGCAGGGTTAGTGTGTTAGAACCAGTCAGTCAGCAGGGTTAGTGTGTTAAGAATAGTCAGTCAACCAGCAGGGTTAGTGTGTTAGGACCAGTCAGTCAGTCAGCAGGGTTAGTGTGTTAGGACCAGTCAGTCAGCAGGGTTAGTGTGTTAGGACCAGTCAGTCAGCAGGGTTAGTGTGTTAGGACCAGTCAGTCAGCAGGGTTAGTGTGTTAGGACCAGTCAGTCAGCAGGGTTAGTGTGTTAAGACCAGTCTGTCAGCAGGGTTAGTGTGTTACAACCAGTCAGTCAGCAGGGTCAGTGTGTTAGGACCAGTCAGTCAGTCAGCAGGGTTAGTGTGTTAGAACCAGTCAGTCAGCAGGGTTAGTGTGTTAGGACCAGTCAGTCAGCAGGGTTAGTGTGTTAGGACCAGTCAGTCAGCAGGGTTAGTGTGTTAAGACCAGTCTGTCAGCAGGGTTAGTGTGTTACGACCAGTCAGTCAGTCAGCAGGGTTAGTGTGTTAGGACCAGTCAGTCAACAGGGTGAGTGTGTTAGGACCAGTCAGTCAGCAGGGTTAGTGTGTTAGGACCAGTCAGTCAGCAGGGTTAGTGTGTTAGGACCAGTCAGTCAGCAGGGTTAGTGTGTTAGGACCAGTCAGTCAGCAGGGTTAGTGTGTTAAGACCAGTCTGTCAGCAGGGTTAGTGTGTTACAACCAGTCAGTCAGCAGGGTCAGTGTGTTAGGACCAGTCAGTCAGTCAGCAGGGTTAGTGTGTTAGAACCAGTCAGTCAGCAGGGTTAGTGTGTTAGGACCAGTCAGTCAGCAGGGTTAGTGTGTTAGGACCAGTCAGTCAGCAGGGTTAGTGTGTTAGGACCAGTCAGTCAGCAGGGTAAGTGTGTTAGGACCAGTCAATCTTTGCGTAATGGTAAACTCTCACATGTTCCTCTTCCACCTGAGAGAGAGAGGGCCGTACTCGACATTCTCGCTACCTAATCCCTTAAATCTCCCAGGATTCCCCTCTAGTCCTTATCGCGGCTGTCGCCATGTGCCCTCCCGGCCATGCTCACACGGCTCGCTCCCCTGCCCGCCGTCAGCATGGAGACCAACATCACCCAGACACATCCGCCCGGCCGTGCTGTGACGTCACCTGAACGCGAGTCTGATCCTTCTACAGCACAGGAGACTGGTGAGGGGAGGCTCATAATAATGTCTGGGATGGAGTGAATGGAATGGAATCTGTGTGTTTTTTTATGTGCTTAAAACATTACATTTATTTCATTCCAGAGCCCATCCTCCCCAATTAAGGTGCCACCAGCCGCCCGTGTTCTAGAGGCGGCAGGTAACCTAGTGGTTAGAGCGTTGGACTTGTAACCGAAAGGTTGCAAGATCGAATCCCCGAGCTGACAAGGTAAAAACCTGTCGTTCTGCCCCTGAACAAGGCAGTTAACCCACTAGGCCGTCATTGTAAATAAGAATTTGTTCTTAACTGACTTGCCTAGTTCCAATTTGTAAGTCCAATTTGTAAGTCGCTCTGGATAAGAGCGTCTGCTAAATGACTTAAATGTAAATGTAAAATGTAAAATGTTCTATAGCTCTATGTTCTGCATGTATTTACAGTACCAGTCAAAAGTTTGGACACAGCTACTCATTCAAGGGTTTTTCTTTATTTTACTATTTTCTACATTGTAGAATAATAGTGAAGACATCAAAACTATGAAATAACACATATGGAATCATGTAGTAACAAAAAAAAAAAGGATTAAACAAATAAAAATATATTTGAGATTCGTGTGGAATTTCTTTCCTTCTTAAATGTGTTTGAGCCAATTTAGTTGTGTTGTGACAAGGTACGGGTAATATACAGAAGAATCCCTATTTGGTAAAAGACCAAGTCCATATTATGGCCTGAACAACTTCAATAACAAAGAGAAACAACAGTCCATCATTACTTTAAAGACATGCTTGGTTACTACATGATTCTATATGTGTTATTTCATAGTTTTGATTTCTCTCTGTTTCAGAGGGTTAAATGAGGAAGACACATTTCAGTTGAAGGCCTTGTTGTACAAATGACTAGTATCTCAATTTCACTTTTATTCTACAATGTAGAAAATAGTAAAAAATAAAGAAAAACCCTTGACTGAGTAGGTGTGTCTAAACTGTTGACTGGTGATGTACATACAGTGAGCTCCAAAAGGTTTGGGAAAGTTACACATGTTGTTGTTTTGGCTCTGTACTCTTTGGAGAGTTTTAATTTTGGATTTGAAATTATACAATGACATTAAAGTGCAGACTGTCAGATTTAATTTGAGGGTATTTTCATCCATATCGGGTGAACCGTTTAGAAAATACAGCACTTTTTAGTTTTTTCACTTTTTTTTTGTTTTTTTCAGCACCCATTTTAGGTGACCCTATTTGGTAATAGCACCCTATTCCCAATGGGCCCGCTGGTCTAAAGTAGTGCACTATATAAGGAATAGGGTGCCATTTGGGACTCAATTGGTTTTTATATGTTAAGCTTTACGTTTATAGCAGGAAACATCTGGTAATAAAGAGCAACAGATGTAGGATCTTAATTTGATCACAAATGTAGTTTCTAATTTTCACTTAGAATTTCAGATTAGATTTTTCCTTACGAAAAATGTATCAATCCCTACAAAATATGTCCATTAATTACACTGAACAAAAATATAAACGCAACATGCTACAATTTCTAAGGTTTTACTGAGTTACAGTTCATATAAGGAAATCAATCAATTGAAATGAATTAATAGGCCCTAATCTATGGATTTCACATGACTGGGAATACAGATGTGCATCTGTTGGTCAGAGACATGAAAAAAGTAGGGGCGTGGATCAGAAAACCAGTCAGTATCTGGTGTGACCACCACTTGCCTCATGCAGCACAACACATCTCCTTCACATAGAGTTGATCAGGTTGTTGATTGTGGAATTTTGTCCCACTCCTCTTCAATGGCTGTGTGAAGTTGCTGGATATTGGGCGGGAACTGGAACATGCTGTCGTACACGTCGATCCAGAGCATCCCAAACATGCTCAATGGGTGACATGTCTGGTGAGTATGCAGGCCATGGAAGAACTGGGACATTTTCAGCTTCCAGGAATTGTGTACAGATCCTTGCGACATGGGGCTGTGCATTATCATGCTGAAACATGAGGTGATGGCGGCGGATGAATGGCACGACAATGGGCCTCAGGATCTCGTCACGGTATCTCTGTTCATTCATGTTGTCATCGATAAAATGCAATTGTGTTCATTGTCCATAGCTTCTGCCTCCCCATACCATAACCCCACCGCCACCATGGGGCACTCTGTTCACAACGTTGACATCCGCAAACCGTTCACCCACACAACGCCATACACGAGGCAAAACGACATAGTAGGCTCGTGGTAGAGAAATTAACAATCAATTCTCTTGCAACAGCCCTGCTGGACATTTCAGCATGCCAATTACACACTCCCTCAAAACTTGAGATATCTGTGGCATTGTGTGACAAAACTGCACATTTTAGAGTGGCCTTTTATTGTCCCACCAGCACAAGGTGCACCTATGTAATGATCATACTGATTAATCAGCTTCTTGATATGCCACACCTGTCAAGTGGATGGATTATCTTGGCAAATGACAAATGCTCACTAACAGGAATGCAAGCACATTTTTTTGCAATACTTTTTATCCATATGGATGATTTCTACTTTATCATTCACATTTCCTGTGGCTGCAGGATTATTTTCCTACTGTACCAAACTGGCTCTCATTAAGATCCTACTGTAAGATATAATACAGTGAGGTTTCCGTGAGGCCTATACTGTTGCCACTGACCCACGGATGATCTACGATTGTGCAGTAATGTCAGCAGCTTTACAGTGTGGCGTTGGACTCATGTTGTGGGTTGGTGTGTGCATGCTACATGTGTCACGTGTCCAGTATGTTGTATGTGGTCAACTGTGGTGGTGGTGGTGGTGGTGGTGGGGGCTCTAAGAGGCAGCAGGGTAACTGTACACCCAGAGAAGAGGCTCTAAATCTGGGTCAGAGGGAAATACGACGCCCTCTTCCTGGAGGTCTGCTCTGATCTGGCCATGTCTTCTGGACAACAGGTCACAGCACTGTGTGTGTGTGTGTGTGTGTGTGTGTGTGTGTGTGTGTGTGTGTGTGTGTGTGTGTGTGTGTGTGTGTGTGTGTGTGTGTGTGTGTGTGTGTGTGTGTGTGTGTCGACAAACCTGTGGTTTGAATCGAAGAGGGCCGTCGGATATCGAAGAGAGACGGAGACGAAGGATATCAAGGACCTGGAAAGATTGTGGAGGAATGAAGATCTCCGGTCCCTCCCAATGTGTTCCTCGATCCCTCCCAATGTGTTCTCCGATCCCTCCCAATGCGTTCTACGATCCCTCCCAATGCGTTCTACGATCCCTCCCAATGCGTTCTACGATCCCTCCCAATGTGTTCTCCGATCCCTCCCAATGTGTTCTCCGATCCCTCCCAATGTGTTCTCCGATCCCTCCCAATGTGTTCTCCGATCCCTCCCAATGCGTTCTCCGGTCCCTCCCAATGTGTTCTCCGGTCCCTCCCAATGTGTTCTCCGATCCCTCCCAATGCGTTCTCCGGTCCCTCCCAATGCGTTCTCCGATCCCTCCCAATGCGTTCTCCGGTCCCTCCCAATGTGTTCTCCGGTCCCTCCCAATGTGTTCTCCGGTCCCTCCCAATGTGTTCTCCGATCCCTCCCAATGTGTTCTCCGATCCCTCCCAATGTGTTCTCCGATCCCTCCCAATGCGTTCTCCGATCCCTCCCAATGCGTTCTCCGGTCCCTCCCAATGTGTTCTCCGATCCCTCCCAATGCGTTCTCCGATCTCATATGTTTTTGAGGGAAAAACAATTACATGGTAAACAAAATCTCATTCTCTGAGAAATTGTGTTAGTATATAATAATATATATTTTTTTTTTTGTTGTTGCATAGAATGTAGATCCGTATTAGAATTATTTATTTTATACAGTCATTTTTGCTCATCTTTATCAAGGGTGCCAATAGTTTTTGGAGAAAAAGGAATCACGTTGGCTCTGTTGTTGGTGTTTCTATCTGCAACAATATGGCCCTTAAGAGCTGCACCGAATGGTTCCTCCTGTGTTTCCTACTAAATATGGCCCTAGAGCTGCACCGGCTGGTTCCTCCTGTGTTTCCTACTAAATATGGCCCTTAAGAGCTGCACCTGCTGGTTCCTCCTGTGTTTCCTACTAAATATGGCCCTTAAGGGCTGCACTGGCTGGTTCCTCCTGTGTTTCCTACTAAATATGTCCCTTAAGAGCTGCACCGGCTGGTTCCTCCTGTGTTTCCTACTAAATATGTCCCTAGAGCTGCACCGGCTGGTTCCTCCTGTGTTTCCTACTAAATATGGCCCTTAAGAGCTGCACCTGCTGGTTCCTCCTGTGTTTCCTACTAAATATGGCCCTTAAGAGCTGCACTGGCTGGTTCCTCCTGTGTTTCCTACTAAATATGGCCCTAGAGCTGCACCGGCTGGTTCCTCCTGTGTTTCCTACTAAATATGTCCCTTAAGAGCTGCACTGGCTGGTTCCTCCTGTGTTTCCTACTAAATATGGCCCTAGAGCTGCACTGGCTGGTTCCTCCTGTGTTTCCTACTAAATATGGCCCTTAAGAGCTGCACCTGCTGGTTCCTCCTGTGTTTCCTACTAAATATGGTCCTTAAGAGCTGCACCAGCTGGTTCCTCCTGTGTTTCCTACTAAATATGGCCCTTAAGAGCTGCACCGGCTGGTTCCTCCTGTGTTTCCTACTAAATATGGCCCTTAAGAGCTGCACTGGCTGGTTCGTCCTGTGTTTCCTACTAAATATGGCCCTAGAGCTGCACCGGCTGGTTCCTCCTGTGTTTCCTACTAAATATGGCCCTAGAGCTGCACTGGCTGGTTCCTCCTGTGTTTCCTACTAAATATGGCCCTTAAGAGCTGCACCTGCAGGTTCCTCCTGTGTTTCCTACTAAATATGGCCCTTAAGAGCTGCACCTGCAGGTTCCTCCTGTGTTTCCTACTAAATATGGTCCTTAAGAGCTGCACTGGCTGGTTCCTCCTGTGTTTCCTACTAAATATGGCCCTTAAGAGCTGCACTGGCTGGTTCCTCCTGTGTTTCCTACTAAATATGGTCCTTAAGAGCTGCACCAGCTGGTTCCTCCTGTGTTTCCTACTAAATATGGCCCTAGAGCTGCACTGGCTGGTTCCTCCTGTGTTTCCTACTAAATATGGTCCTTAAGAGCTGCACCGGCTGGTTCCTCCTGTGTTTCCTACTAAATATGGCCCTTAAGAGCTGCACTGGCTGGTTCCTCCTGTGTTTCCTACTAAATATGGCCCTTAAGAGCTGCACTGGCTGGTTCCTCCTGTGTTTCCTACTAAATATGGCCCTTAAGACCTGCACTGGCTGGTTCCTCCTGTGTTTCCTACTAAATATGGCCCTTAAGAGCTGCACTGGCTGGTTCCTCCTGTGTTTCCTACTAAATATGGCCCTTAAGAGCTGCACCGGCTGGATCCTCCTTTGTTTCCTACTAAATATGGCCCTTAAGAGCTGCACCTGCTGGATCCTCCTGTGTTTCCTACTAAATATGGCCCTTAAGAGCTGCACCGGCTGGTTCCTCCTGTGTTTCCTACTAAATATGGCCCTTAAGGGCTGCACTGGCTGGTTCCTCCTGTGTTTCCTACTAAATATGTCCCTTAAGAGCTGCACCGGCTGGTTCCTCCTGTGTTTCCTACTAAATATGTCCCTAGAGCTGCACCGGCTGGTTCCTCCTGTGTTTCCTACTAAATATGGCCCTTAAGAGCTGCACCTGCTGGTTCCTCCTGTGTTTCCTACTAAATATGGCCCTTAAGAGCTGCACTGGCTGGTTCCTCCTGTGTTTCCTACTAAATATGGCCCTAGAGCTGCACCGGCTGGTTCCTCCTGTGTTTCCTACTAAATATGTCCCTTAAGAGCTGCACTGGCTGGTTCCTCCTGTGTTTCCTACTAAATATGGCCCTAGAGCTGCACTGGCTGGTTCCTCCTGTGTTTCCTACTAAATATGGCCCTTAAGAGCTGCACCTGCTGGTTCCTCCTGTGTTTCCTACTAAATATGGTCCTTAAGAGCTGCACCAGCTGGTTCCTCCTGTGTTTCCTACTAAATATGGCCCTTAAGAGCTGCACTGGCTGGTTCCTCCTGTGTTTCCTACTAAATATGTCCCTAGAGCTGCACCGGCTGGTTCCTCCTGTGTTTCCTACTAAATATGGCCCTTAAGAGCTGCACTGGCTGGTTCGTCCTGTGTTTCCTACTAAATATGGCCCTAGAGCTGCACTGGCTGGTTCCTCCTGTGTTTCCTACTAAATATGTCCCTTAAGAGCTGCACTGGCTGGTTCCTCCTGTGTTTCCTACTAAATATGGCCCTAGAGCTGCACCGGCTGGTTCCTCCTGTGTTTCCTACTAAATATGGCCCTTAAGAGCTGCACTGGCTGGTTCCTCCTGTGTTTCCTACTAAATATGGCCCTAGAGCTGCACCGGCTGGTTCCTCCTGTGTTTCCTACTAAATATGGCCCTTAAGAGCTGCACTGGCTGGATCCTCCTGTGTTTCCTACTAAATATGGCCATAGAGCTGCACCGGCTGGTTCCTCCTGTGTTTCCTACTAAATATGGCCCTAGAGCTGCACTGGCTGGTTCCTCCTGTGTTTCCTACTAAATATGGCCCTTAAGAGCTGCACCTGCAGGTTCCTCCTGTGTTTCCTACTAAATATGGCCCTTAAGAGCTGCACCTGCAGGTTCCTCCTGTGTTTCCTACTAAATATGGTCCTTAAGAGCTGCACTGGCTGGTTCCTCCTGTGTTTCCTACTAAATATGGCCCTTAAGAGCTGCACTGGCTGGTTCCTCCTGTGTTTCCTACTAAATATGGCCCTTAAGAGCTGCACCGGCTGGTTCCTCCTGTGTTTCCTACTAAATATGGCCCTTAAGAGCTGCACTGGCTGGTTCCTCCTGTGTTTCCTACTAAATATGGCCCTTAAGAGCTGCACCGGCTGGTTCCTCCTGTGTTTCCTACTAAATATGGCCCTTAAGAGCTGCACTGGCTGGTTCCTCCTGTGTTTCCTACTAAATATGGTCCTTAAGAGCTGCACCAGCTGGTTCCTCCTGTGTTTCCTACTAAATATGGCCCTAGAGCTGCACTGGCTGGTTCCTCCTGTGTTTCCTACTAAATATGGCCCTTAAGAGCTGCACCGGCTGGTTCCTCCTGTGTTTCCTACTAAATATGGCCCTTAAGAGCTGCACTGGCTGGTTCCTCCTGTGTTTCCTACTAAATATGGCCCTTAAGAGCTGCACTGGCTGGTTCCTCCTGTGTTTCCTACTAAATATGGCCCTTAAGAGCTGCACTGGCTGGTTCCTCCTGTGTTTCCTACTAAATATGGCCCTTAAGAGCTGCACTGGCTGGTTCCTCCTGTGTTTCCTACTAAATATGGCCCTTAAGAGCTGCACTGGCTGGTTCCTCCTGTGTTTCCTACTAAATATGGCCCTTAAGAGCTGCACTGGCTGGTTCCTCCTGTGTTTCCTACTAAATATGGCCCTTAAGAGCTGCACTGGCTGGTTCCTCCTGTGTTTCCTACTAAATATGTCCCTAGAGCTGCACCGGCTGGTTCCTCCTGTGTTTCCTACTAAATATGGCCCTTAAGAGCTGCACCTGCTGGTTCCTCCTGTGTTTCCTACTAAATATGGCCCTTAAGAGCTGCACTGGCTGGTTCCTCCTGTGTTTCCTACTAAATATGGCCCTAGAGCTGCACCGGCTGGTTCCTCCTGTGTTTCCTACTAAATATGTCCCTTAAGAGCTGCACTGGCTGGTTCCTCCTGTGTTTCCTACTAAATATGTCCCTAGAGCTGCACCGGCTGGTTCCTCCTGTGTTTCCTACTAAATATGGCCCTTAAGAGCTGCACCTGCTGGTTCCTCCTGTGTTTCCTACTAAATATGGCCCTTAAGAGCTGCACTGGCTGGTTCCTCCTGTGTTTCCTACTAAATATGGCCCTAGAGCTGCACCGGCTGGTTCCTCCTGTGTTTCCTACTAAATATGTCCCTTAAGAGCTGCACTGGCTGGTTCCTCCTGTGTTTCCTACTAAATATGGCCCTAGAGCTGCACTGGCTGGTTCCTCCTGTGTTTCCTACTAAATATGGCCCTTAAGAGCTGCACCTGCTGGTTCCTCCTGTGTTTCCTACTAAATATGGTCCTTAAGAGCTGCACCAGCTGGTTCCTCCTGTGTTTCCTACTAAATATGGCCCTTAAGAGCTGCACTGGCTGGTTCCTCCTGTGTTTCCTACTAAATATGTCCCTAGAGCTGCACCGGCTGGTTCCTCCTGTGTTTCCTACTAAATATGGCCCTTAAGAGCTGCACTGGCTGGTTCGTCCTGTGTTTCCTACTAAATATGGCCCTAGAGCTGCACTGGCTGGTTCCTCCTGTGTTTCCTACTAAATATGGCCCTTAAGAGCTGCACTGGCTGGTTCGTCCTGTGTTTCCTACTAAATATGGCCCTAGAGCTGCACTGGCTGGTTCCTCCTGTGTTTCCTACTAAATATGTCCCTTAAGAGCTGCACTGGCTGGTTCCTCCTGTGTTTCCTACTAAATATGGCCCTTAAGAGCTGCACTGGCTGGTTCGTCCTGTGTTTCCTACTAAATATGGCCCTAGAGCTGCACTGGCTGGTTCCTCCTGTGTTTCCTACTAAATATGTCCCTTAAGAGCTGCACTGGCTGGTTCCTCCTGTGTTTCCTACTAAATATGGCTCTAGAGCTGCACCGGCTGGTTCCTCCTGTGTTTCCTACTAAATATGGCCCTTAAGAGCTGCACTGGCTGGTTCCTCCTGTGTTTCCTACTAAATATGGCCCTAGAGCTGCACCGGCTGGTTCCTCCTGTGTTTCCTACTAAATATGGCCCTAGAGCTGCACTGGCTGGTTCCTCCTGTGTTTCCTACTAAATATGGCCCTTAAGAGCTGCACTGGCTGGTTCCTCCTGTGTTTCCTACTAAATATGTCCCTTAAGAGCTGCACTGGCTGGTTCCTCCTGTGTTTCCTACTAAATATGGCCCTAGAGCTGCACTGGCTGGTTCCTCCTGTGTTTCCTACTAAATATGGCCCTTAAGAGCTGCACTGGCTGGTTCCTCCTGTGTTTCCTACTAAATATGGCCCTTAAGAGCTGCACTGGCTGGTTCCTCCTGTGTTTCCTACTAAATATGGCCCTTAAGAGCTGCACTGGCTGGTTCCTCCTGTGTTTCCTACTAAATATGGCCCTTAAGAGCTGCACTGGCTGGTTCCTCCTGTGTTTCCTACTAAATATGGCCCTTAAGAGCTGCACCGGCTTGTTCCTCCTGTGAAGACCGCTCACATTGGCCAATATTCTCATGTCGCATTCACATGCTCATCGAAACTTCCTATTTCGTAGTTGTGATGTTGGAAATACGACTTTGTTTCATTCGTGTGCTTTTTGGTCGGACAAAGCTAGCTTGCTTAACATTGACAAATGGTCAAACTAGTTACATTATCCATATTTATAGCTGTCAAAAACAGATTTGTTTTCGTCTTTTGGTTGAGAAGGTATAACGTCAGTGGTGAAACGTTAACTCGGGCAACAACATTCCCCACTTCTAATTCCGTCTTGGAGTGAAACTTTCAAGTGAAACTTCCCAGTCGGAATTAGGAAGTTCCGATAACTCCCTGATCAGGTGATACCCTGCTAGGGCAGTGATTGGCTCCTGCCTCAGATCTTCTCCAATGTGATTAGTTGAGTGACTAGCACTCTGCATGTGACATCTACAATGAGCTTCTGCCTACAGGAAGAAGGGATGAGGTTTATGTCACCTGCTCATGCTAGTTGGAACTAGGAAGCTCTGAAATTTCCAACTTGCTAATTCGTTGAACAAGGCACGTGATTAACTACTACCAGTTAACAAGTCAGAAATGTGTCACGTTCTGACCTTTATTTCCTTTGTTGTGTCTTTATTTAGTATGGTCAGGGCGTGAGTTGGGGTGGGCAGTCTAGTTTTGTATTTCTATGTTTTTTCTATTTCTGTGCTTGGCCTGATATGGTTCTCAATCAGAGGCAGGTGTTTTGTGTTGTCCCTGATTGGGAACCATATTTAGGTAGCCTGTTTTGTGTTGGGTTTTGTGGGTGGTTGTCTTTAGTCTTGTGTGTCTGCACCAGATAGAACTGTTTCGGTTTTTCACATTTGTTGTTTTTTTGTATTTTGAGTGTTCACTTTTATTAAATCAAGATGAACAATTACCACGCTGCACATTGGTCCTCCGATCCTTCTAATTTCTCCTCCTCAGACGAGGAGGAAGACGAAAGCCGTTACAAAATGTCCCAATTCCCTAGTTCCCAACGTGATTAACTACTACCAGTTAACAAGTCAGAAAATGTCCCAATTCCCTAGTTCCCAACTAGCATGTGAACGCGGTAATAGGCTAAATCCATTGTGTCCATACCAAAGATGGTGTATATTTATTAAGATAAACGACTCAAGCTGTTTACTATTGTCTGCTTAATGCGATATCAGTCTGCTTAGTTCATTGACTTCCATTGTTCATTGACTTTCATTGACTTCCATTGAAAGAGAAACATTTGGGAGTGGGATGTTTCGCTAACTGCTCTATACTTGCAAACATTAGAAAAAGGCTGTGTTCCTTTGCCCAGGCGTTGCTGACAAATGCCAGATCTTACAACGCCTGGATAGGTATTTTACCTATCAGCTAACCACATCATAAGTTATAGCAATCTGGTGCGCAACGACGCAGTCGATGGCATGGTATACAGTTGAAGTCGGAAGTTTACATACACCTTAGCCAAATACATTTAAACTCAGTTTTTCACAATTCCTGACATTTAATCCTAGTAAAAATGTCCTGTCTTAGGTCAGTTAGGATCACCACTTTATTTTAAGAATGTGAAATGTCAGAATAATAGTAGAGAGAATAATTTATTTCAACTTTTATTTCTTTCATCACATTCCCAGTGGATCAGAAGTTTACATACATTCAATTAGTATTTGGTAGCATTGCCTTAAAAATGATTAAATTGGGTCAAACGTTTTGGGTAGCCTTCCACAAGCTTCCCACAATAAGTTGGGTGAATTTTGGCCCATTCCTCCTGAGAGAGCTGGTGTAACTGAGTCAGGTTTGTAGGCCTCCTTGCTCGCACACGCTTTTTCAGTTCTGCCAAATTTTCTATGGGATTGAGGTCAGGGCTTTGTGATGGCCACTCCAATACCTTGACTTTGTTGCCATTTTGCCACAACTTTGGAAGTATGTTTAGGGTCATTGTCCACTTGGAAGACTCATTTGCGACCAAGCTTTAACTTCCTGACTGATGTCTTGAGATGTTGCTTCAATATATCCACATAACTTTCCTGCCTCATGATGCCATCTATTTTGGGAAGTGCACCAGTCCCTCCTGCAGCAAAGCACCCCCAAAACATGATGCTGCCACCCCCGTGCTTCACAGTTGGGATGGTGTTCTTCGGCTTGCAAGTCTCCCCTACAGTTCTATTTTTGTTTCATCAGACCAGAGGACATTTCTCCAAAAAAGTACGATCTTTGTCCCCATGTGCAGTTGCAAACCGTAGTCTGGCTTTTTATGGCAGTTTTGGAGCAGTGGCTTCTTCCTTGCTGAGCAGCCTTTCAGGTTGTCGATATAGGACTTGTTTTACTGTGGATATAGATACTTTTGTACCTATTTCCTCCAGCATCTTCACAAGGTCCTTTGCTGTTGTTCTGGGATTGATTTGCACTTTTCACACCAAAGTACGTTCATCTCTAGGAGACAGAACTCATCTCCTTCCTGAGCGGTATGACGGCTGCGTGGTCCCATGGTGTTTATACTTGCGTACTATTGTTTGTCCAGATGAACGTGGTACCTTCAGGCGTTTGGAAATTGCTCCCAAGGATGAACCAGACTTGTGGAGGTATACAATTTTTTTCTGAGGTCTTGGCTGATTTCTTTTGATTTTCCCATGATGTCAAGCAAAGAGGCACCGAGTTTGAAGGTAGGCCTTGAAATACATCCACAGGTACACCTTCAATTGACTCAAATGATGTCAATTAGCCTATCAGAAGCTTCTAAAGCCATGACATCATCTTCTGGAATGTTCCAAGCTGTTTAAAGGCACAGTCAACTTAGTGTATGTAAACTTCTGACCGACTGGAATTGTGATACAGTGAATTATAAGTGAAATAATCTGTCCGTAAACAATTGTTGGAAAAATCACTTGTGTCATGCACAAAGTAGATGTCCTAACCGACTTGCCAAAACTATAGTTTGATAACAAGAAATTTGTGGAGTGGTTGAAAAACAAGTTTTAATGACTCCAACCTAAGTGTATGTAAACTTCAGACTAACTGTATATGCAACGTCTGAGCAGGGGAGCGCGACCAAAGTTTAAACTTTTATTTATTTAACCAGGAAGAGCTTATTAAGATTTTAAATCTCTTTTTCAAAAGCGTCCTGGCCAAGATAGGCAGCACCAAGTCATTACAAAAATTACAGACAACATGAAAAACTACAAGTCATCTAGTAAAAACCATAGAATTCACAAGAGTATAACAACATCATTGTCACGCCCTGGCCGGAGTCCGCACCTTTGGGGGGGGTACTGTCACGCCCTGGCCGGAGTCCGCACCTTTGGGGGGGGGGGGTACTGTCACGCCCTGGCCGGAGTCCGCACCTTTGGGGGGGGGGTACTGTCACGCCCTGGCCGGAGTCCGCACCTTTGGGGGGGGGGTACTGTCACGCCCTGGCCGGAGTCCGCACCTTTGGGGGGGGGGGGTACTGTCACGCCCTGGCTGGAGTCCGCACCTTTGGGGGGGGGGGTACTGTCACGCCCTGGCCGGAGTCCGCACCTTTGGGGGGGGTACTGTCACGCCCTGGCCGGAGTCCGCACCTTTGGGGGGGGGGTACTGTCACGCCCTGGCCGGAGTCCGCACCTTTGGGGGGGGGGTACTGTCACGCCCTGGCCGGAGTCCGCACCTTTGGGGGGGGTACTGTCACGCCCTGGCTGGAGTCCGCACCTTTGGGGGGGGGGGTACTGTCACGCCCTGGCCGGAGTCCGCACCTTTGGGGGGGGGTACTGTCACGCCCTGGCCGGAGTCCGCACCTTTGGGGGGGGGTACTGTCACGCCCTGGCCGGAGTCCGCACCTTTGGGGGGGGGGGTACTGTCACGCCCTGGCCGGAGTCCGCACCTTTGGGGGGGGTACTGTCACGCCCTGGCCTTAGTATTCTTTGTTTTCTTTATTATTTTAGTTAGGTCAGGGTGTGACATGGGGAATGTATGTGTTTTTGGATTGTATAGGGGTTTGTATGTTAAATGGGTCAGTGTCTTGTCTAGGTGTTTGTATGTCTATGGCTGCCTAGATTGGTTCTCAATTAGAGGCAGCTGTGGTTCATTGTCTCTGATTGGGAGCCATATTTAAGGCAGCCATAGGCATTGGGTTTTGTGGGTAATTGTCTATGTAGAACGTTTGTAGCTTTTGTATTGCACTTACGTTTGTAGCTTCACGGTCGGTTGTTGTTTTGTTTCGTTTTGTTATAAGTGTTCGTTTCGTGTTTCACTCGTCTCAAATAAAAGAGATGTATTTTTCACACGCTGCGCCTTGGTCCACTCATTATCCTCAAGACGATCGTGACAATCATAAAACAGCAAATTAAAAACATCAGCCTCAATCCTTCATCAATATTTTTAAAAGGCGTTCCAAGCCGATGGCTCAGAGTACATAAAAGCCCTTTTACCAAATTCAGTTCTGAAATTTGAAACAGTTAGCAGGATAAAGTCCTGCGAACGAAGAGACGACCCACCACATTTCTGAACAATAAAAATGCCCAAATAAAAAGGTAGTAAACCCCAAAAATGGCTGTGTAAATAAAAGTATACCAGTGACTGAGCCTACGAGTGACTAGAGAAGGCCAGCCAACCCTGGTATACAAAGTGAAGTGGTGCGTAAGGGTTTTGCAGTTTTAAATAAATCTAAATTAAGGGTGTCAACTGATCTCAAACTGAGCGGAAGCATTCATATATAAAATATCCCCATAGTCTAGTCTTGGCATAAATGTAGCTGATACTAGCCTTGTTCTGGCTTCAAAAGACAAACAGGACTTATTCTGAAATTAAAATCACAACTTCAGCTTCAATTTTGTGCAATTTAAAAGAGAGGCCGTCATCAATTAAAATCCCAAGATATATATGAGGTTACAGTCTCAATCTCCTTGCCCTGACAGGTAGTAATAGGTGAAAGGTTGAGGTCTATTTCTTCCTTTAGAAAACACCATTAGTTTTGTCAGTATTGAGGATAAGCTTCAATTGACACAAGGTATGTTGAACAGTATAAAAAGCAGTTTGCAAGTTCTGGAAAGCTTTTCTGAGAGACGAGGCACAACAATCAATAACAGTATCATCAGCATAAAAGTGAAGTTGCGCATTTGACATTTTTGTCTAAATTATTTATATAAATAGTAAATAAGAGAGGACCAAGTACAGAGCCTTGGTGCATTCCATTCAGGAAAGACAGTTTTACAGACATGAGCCCATCAAATTGAGTGCACTGAGTTCTATCAGACAGATAGTTAGCAAACCATGCAACTGTATTCTCCGAAAGACCTACACTCGACAATCTCTGCCTCAGTATAGCATGATCAAAAGAGACACAGTGCTGTTTTTTGTCAAGGGCTTCAGTGATACCATTTAAAACCTTCATGGCTGCTGTAATTGTGCTATGCTTCTTCCTGAAGCCCGATTAGGTACACTGATAAAATATAATTAGTATAAAAAAACTATTTTAGCTGTTCACTAACAAAGGTTTCAAGTATTTTCGTGACAGCTTAAAGATGAACCTATAATTATTTAAAAGAGTTGGATCACACCCTTTTAAAAGTGGTAGGAAATACGTTGATTTCCAGATCCTTGGAATTTCAATACATTCCAGGGTTAGGATTGAACAGATACGTAAGTGGTTCAGCTATGAAATCAGCTGCATGTTTTAGAAAGCAGGGATCAGGAAGATCAGGACATGCAGGCTGATCTAAGGATTTCAGGGCAAAACGTTTGATCAGCTCTCACTGGTTCATCCACACAGGGTTGTACAGAGACAGAGGACACTGGTTCATCCACACAGGGTTGGACAGAGACAGAGGACACTGGTTCATCCACACAGGGTTGTACAGAGACAGAGGACACTGGTTCATCCACACAGGGTTGTACAGAGACAGAGGACACTGGTTCATCCACACAGGGTTGTACAGAGACAGAGGACACTGGTTCATCCACACAGGGTTGTACAGAGACAGAGGACACTGGTTCATCCACACAGGGTTGTACAGAGACAGAGGACACTGGTTCATCCACACAGGGTTGTACAGAGACAGAGGACACTGGTTCATCCACACAGGGTTGTACAGAGACAGAGGACACTGGTTCATCCACACAGGGTTGTACAGAGACAGAGGACACTGGTTCATCCACACAGGGTTGTACAGAGACAGAGGACACTGGTTCATCCACGCAGGGTTGTACAGAGACAGAGGACACTGGTTCATCCACACAGGGTTGTACAGAGACAGAGGACACTGGTTCATCCACGCAGGGTTGTACAGAGACAGAGGACACTGGTTCATCCACACAGGGTTGTACAGAGACAGAGGACACTGGTTCATCCACACAGGGTTGTACAGAGACAGAGGACACTGGTTCATCCACACAGGGTTGTACAGAGACAGAGGATACAATGTGCTCATTGAAACAATTCAGCATTTCAATGTAGAACATTTGTCAATATCAAATCAATCAGGGTAGATTTATCTGGGCATTTGAGATTTTGGGGCGAGTGGGTGCGTTAATCAACTGGATAAGATTCATAGAATTATAAAACATTTTTAAATCATCAGACACCGGCTTTAACAAACACCAGTCCAGGATCATACCAGGCAACAATTCTTTATCTTAGGTCTTCTGAGATCTGTTTTGTTCGAGGCGTGGTTCACATCAGGCAATGCTTCATGTGAATAGGAAACTCACATTATTTTTCAAATTTTTTTATAGGGCAGGGCAGCTCTAACCAACATCTCCAATCTCTTCTCATTGATTGGACTCCAGGTCAGCTGACTCCTGACTCCAATTAGCTTTTGGAGAAGTCATTAGCCTAGGGGTTCACATACTTTTTCCAACCTACACTGTGAATGTTTAATGGATGTATTCAATATAGACGAGAAAATACAATAATTTGTGAGTTATTAGTTTAAGCACACCTATGTTTGTCCTTTGTTGTGACTTAGATGAAATCAGATCAAATTGTATGTCAAAACTGTATGAATGTGTGCCATTCAGAAGGTGAATGGGCAAAATATTTCAGTGCCATTGAACGGTGGCAGTAGGTGCCTGGTGCACTTAGGCTCTAGAGGGTTGAGACACTGCTGTAGGCGACACATTGATCCGTGTGGCCAATTGTTTTCCTCTGGAGTCACAGTGGTGAATTATGTGATGCTCTGTCCTCACAACACACTGGTTCACTATTCTCCCCCTCTCCTCTGCCTCTTGTCCTCCTCCTCTTCTCCCCCCTCTTGTCCTCCTCCTCTCCTCCCCCCTCTTGTCCTCCTCCTCTCCTCCTCCACGTCTCCCCCTCTTCTCCTCCTCCTCTTCTCCTCCTCCTCGTCTCCCCCTCTTCTCCCCCTCTCCTCCGCCTCTTGTCCTCCTCCTCTCCTCCCCGTCTTCTCCTCCCCGTCTTCTCCTCCCCCTCTCCTCCGCCTCTTGTCCTCCTCCTCTCCTCCCCGTCTTCTCCTCCCCCTCCTCCCCTTCTCCTCCTCCGTCTCCCCCTCTTCTCCTTCCCCTCTTCTCCCCCTCTCCTCCGCCTCTTGTCCTCCTCGTCTCCCCCTCTTCTCCTCCCCCTCCTCTTCTTCTCCCCCTCTTCTCCTCCGTCTCTTGTCCTCCTCTACTCTTCTCCTCCCCCTTTCCTCCCCCTCTTCTCCTCCCCCGCCTCCCCCTCTCCTTGTCCTCTCCTCCCCCTCTCCTCTCCTCCCCCTCTTCTCCCCTCTCCCATGTCCCTAATAAGAGAGAGTGTGATGGATTGATGCTGTATGTCAGTGATCCTCCATGGTGTCAGTGTGACAAGGCCCAGGGCCCAGTATGACCTAGTATATCTTCTTATTACACTGGGCCTTTTATTCTCTGGCATGTACAGTACCAGTCAAAAGTTTGGACACACCTACGTCAATGGTTTTTCTTTATTTTCTTTACAATTTTCTACATTGTAGAATAATAGTGAAGACATCAAAATTATGAAATAACACATATGGAATTATGTAGTAACCAAAAACGTGTTAAACAAATAAAAATATATTTTACATTTGAGATTCTTCAAAGTAGCTACCCTTTTCCTTGATGACAGCTTTGCACACTCTTGGCATTCTCTCAACCAGCTTCATGAGGTAGTCACCTGGAATACGTTTCAATTAACAGGTGTGCCTTGTTAAAGTTAATTTGTGGAATTTATTTCCTTCTTAATGCGTTTGAGCGTTTGAGTGTTGTGACAAGGTAGGGGTGGTATTCAGAAGATAGCCCTATTTGGTAAAAGACCAAGTCCATATTATGGCAAGAACAGCTCAAATAAGCAAAGAGAAACAACAGTCCATCATTACTTTAAGACATGAAGGTCAGTCAATACGGAACATTTCAAGAACTTTGAAAGTTTCTTCAAGTGCAGTCGCAAAAACCATCAAGCACTATGATGAAACTGGCTCTCATGAGGACCGCCACAGGAAAGGAAGACCCAGAGTTACCTCTGCTGCAGAGGATAAGTTCATTAGTGTTACCAGCCTCAGAAATCGCAGACCAAATTAATGCTTCAGAGTTCATGTAACAGACACATCTCAACATCAACTGTTCAAAGGAGACTGCATGAATCAGGCCTTCATTTTTTAAATATTTATTTATTTATTTAACCTTTATTTAACTAGGCAAGTCAGTTAAAAACAAAGTATTATTTACAATGACGGCCTACCAGAAGGCCTCCTGCGGGGACGGGGGCCTGGGATTAAAAATACAAAAATAAATAAAATATAAATATAGGACAAAACACACATCACGACAAGAGAGACAACACAACACTACATAGAGAGAGACCTAAGACAACAACATGGTAGCAACACACCATGACAACAACATGGTAGCAACACAACATGACAACAACATGGTAGCAACACAACATGACAACAACATGGTAGTATCACAACATGACAACAACATGGTAGCAACACAACATGACAACAACATGGCAGCAACACAACATGACAACAACATGGTAGCAACACAACATGACAACAACATGGTAGCAACACAACATGACAACAACATGGTAGCAACACAACATAACAACAACATGGTAGCAACACAACATGACAACAACATGGTAGCAACACAACATGACAACAACATGGTAGCAACACAACATGACAACAACATGGTAGCAACACAACATGACAACAACATGGTAGCAACACAACATGACAACAACATGGTAGCAACACAACATGACAACAGCATGGCAGCAACACAACATGACAACAACATGGCAGCAACACAACATGACATCAACATGGTAGCAACACAACATGACAACAACATGGTAGCAACACAACATGACAACAACATGGCAGCAACACAACATGACAACAACATGGTAGCAACACAACATGACAACAACATGGTAGCAACACAACATGACAACAACATGGCAGCAACACAACATGACAACAACATGGTAGCAACACAACATGACAACAACATGGTAGCAACACAACATGACAACAGCATGGTAGCAACACAACATGACAACACAAAATGGTAGCAGCACAAAACATGGTACAAACATTGGGCACAGACAACAGCACAAAGGGCAAGAAGGTAGAAACAACAATACATCACGCGAAGCAGCCACAACTGTCAGTAAGAGTGTCCATGGTTGAGTCTTTGAATGAAGCGATGGAGATAAAACTGTCCAGTTTGAGTGTTTGTTGCAGCTCGTTCCAGTCGCTAGCTGCAGAGAACTGAAAAGAGGAGCGACCCAGAGATGTGTGTGCTTTGGGGACCTTTAACATAATGTGACTGGCAGAACGGGCGTTGTATGTGGAGAATGAGGGCTGCAGTAGATATCTCAGATAGGGGGGAGTGAGGGTTTTATAAATAAGCATCAACCAGTGGGTCTTGTGACGGGTATACAGAGAGGACCAGTTTACAGAGGAGCATAGAGTGCACCCTTACCTGCCGATCTATAAATTATGTCTCCGTAATCTAGCATGGGTAGGATGGTCATTTGAATCAGGGTTAGTTTTGGCAGCTGGTGTGAAAGAGGAGCGATTATGATAGAGGAAACCAAGTCTAGATGGTCGAATTGCTGCAAAGAAACCCCTACTAAAGTACACCAATAATAAGAAGAGACTTGCTTGGTCTGATGAGTCCAAATTGGAGATTTTTGGTTCCAACCGGCGTGTCTTTGTGAGATGCAGAGTAGGTGAATGGAAGTTCTCCACCGTGAAGCATGGAGGAGGAGGTGTGATGGTGTGGGGATGCTTTGCTGGTGACACTGTCAGTGATTTATTTAGAATTCAAGGCACACTTAACCAGCATGGCTACCACAGCATTTTGCAGTGATACGCCATCCCATCTGGTTTACTCTTAGTGGAACTATCAGTTGTTTTTCAACATGACAATGACCCAAAACACACCACCAGGCGGTGTAAGGCCTATTTGGGATTATTTGGACCGCAGAGTGAAGGAAAAGCAGACAACAAGTGCTCAGCATATGTGGGAACTCCTTCAAGACTGTTGGAAAAGCATTCCTAATAAAGCTGGTTGAGAGAATGCCAAGAGTGTGCAAAGCTGTCATAAATAAATGTTGATTTGTTAAACTCTTTTTGGTTACAACATGATTCCATATGTGTTATGTCATTAGTTCTGATGTCTTCACTATTATTCTACAATGTAGAAAACTGTAAAAAAATAAAAATAAAGAAAAACCCTTGACTGAGTAGGTGTGTCCAAACGTTTGACAGGTACTGTAGATAACCATCCTGACCCAATGGTGCTATGTGCTATGTGCTTCAGGTGGTAGAGTATGGTGCTTGCGACACCAAACATCCTGATGTTCGATTCCCGCTGGGGCCACCCATTAGAAAGACGTTCTCCTCCATAGCGGACATAAACACATGCAGTAACACCAGACTGCCACATGGTGGGGCACTGAGCACCACAGAGGAGCTGGAATAGTGCCGCTAGTTGTGGATTGTGAGGGAATGAGCATGCCATTCAACTGGCCCATTAAACTGGCCCGTTAAACTGGCCCGTTAAACTGGCCCGTTAAACTGGCCCATTAAACTGACCCATTAAACTGGCCCATTAAACTGGCCCATTAAACTGGCCCGTTAAACTGACCCATTAAACTGGCCCATTAAACTGGCCCATTAAACTGGCCTTGGGTGAGTGTTTAGAAACAACCCCTATTCTACAAACCAACATCACCACCCAACCCAGGGGGAAGTTGCCCCTAGAACCCCTATTCTACAAACCAACATCACCACCCAACCCAGGGGGAAGTTGCCCCTAGAACCCCTATTCTACAAACCAACATCACCACCCAACCCAGGGGGAAGTTGCCCCTAGAACCCCTATTCTACAAACCAACATCACCACCCAACCCAGGGGGAAGTTGCCCCTAGAACCCCTATTCTACAATCCAACATCACCACCCAACCCAGGGGGAAGTTGCCCCTAGAACCCCTATTCTACAAACCAACATCACCACCCAACCCAGGGGGAAGTTGTCCCTAGAACCCCTATTCTACAAACCAACATCACCACCCAACCCAGGGGGAAGTTGCCCCTAGAACCCCTATTCTACAAACCAACATCACCACCCAACCCAGGGGGAAGTTGCCCCTAGAACCCCTATTCTACAAACCAACATCACCACCCAACCCAGGGGGAAGTTGTCCCTAGAACCCCTATTCTACAAACCAACATCACCACCCAACCCAGGGGGAAGTTGCCCCTAGAACCCCTATTCTACAAACCAACATCACCACCCAACCCAGGGGGAAGTTGCCCCTAGGATCCCTATTCTACAAACCAACATCACCACCCAACCCAGGGGGAAGTTGCCCCTAGGATCCCTATTCTACAAACCAACATCACCACCCAACCCAGGGGGAAGTTGCCCCTAGAACCCCTATTCTACAAACCAACATCACCACCCAACCCAGGGGGAAGTTGCCCCTAGAACCCCTATTCTACAAACCAACATCACCACCCAACCCAGGGGGAAGTTGCCCCTAGGACCCCTATTCTACAAACCAACATCACCACCCAACCCAGGGGGAAGTTGCCCCTAGGACCCCTATTCTACAAACCAACATCACCACCCAACCCAGGGGGAAGTTGCCCCTAGAACCCCTATTCTACAAACCAACATCACCACCCAACCCAGGGGGAAGTTGCCCCTAGACGCTGATCTGGGGTTAGTTTAGCATTTTTCCCACTAAGGTTTGGATTGGGAGAGCTGATCCTAGATCTGTACCTAGGGGAAGCTGATCCTAGATCTGTACCTAGGGGAAGCTGATCCTAGATCTGTACCTAGGGGAAGCTGATCCTAGATCTGTACCTAGGGGAAGCTGATCCTAGCTCTGTACCTAGGGGAAGCTGATCCTAGCTCTGTACCTAGGGGGAAGCTGATCCTAGCTCTGTACCTAGGGGGAAGCTGATCCTAGCTCTGTACCTAGGGGGAAGCTGATCCTAGATCTGTACCTAGGGGAAGCTGATCCTAGATCTGTACCTAGGGGAAGCTGATCCTAGCTCTGTACCTAGGGGAAGCTGATCCTAGCTCTGTACCTAGGGGAAGCTGATCCTAGATCTGTACCTAGGGGAAGCTGATCCTAGATCTGTACCTAGGGGAAGCTGATCCTAGATCTGTACCTAGGGGAAACTTCCTCTCTGAGAACATCTTCACCTGAGAGCTCATTGTGGAACCCCAGGAAGAGGAGCTGCTGCTTTTGCAACAGCTAATGGGATCATAATAAAATAACAAAATACCTTAAGCCAACCTAACCCAACCTAACCTAACCTAACCTTAAATAACCCAACCTAACCTTAAATAACCTAACCCAACCTAACCTAACCTTAAATAAGCTAACCCAACCTAACCCAACCCAACCTAACCTAACCCAACCCTACCTAACCTTATATAACCTAACCTTAAATAAGCTAACCCAACATAACCTAACCTAACCTTAAATAAGCTAACCCAACCTAACGCAACCCAACCAAACCTAATCTTAAACAACCCAACCAAACCCAACCCAACCCAACCCAACCCAACCTAACCTTAAATAACCCAACCTAACCTTAAATAACCTAACCTTAAATAACCCAACCTAACCTTATATAACCTAACCTTAAATAACCCAGCCTAACCTAACCTTAAATAACCCAGCCTAACCTAACCTTAAATAACCCAGCCTAACCTAAACTTAAATAACCCAGCCTAACCTAAACTTAGTGGGGCAAAAAAGTATTTAGTCAGCCACCAATTGTGCAAGTTCTCCCACTTAAAAAGATGAGAGAGGCCTGTAATTTTCATCATAGTGCATAGTGCTCCTCTAGAGCACTTCAACTATGACAGACAAAATGAGAAAAAAAATCCAGAAAATCACATTGTAGGATTTTTAATAAATTTATTTGCAAATTATGGTGGAAAATAAGTATTTGGTCAATAACAAAAGTGTATCTCAATACTTTGTTATATACCCTTTGTTGGCAATGACAGAGGTCAAACGTTTTCTGTAAGTCTTCACAAGGTTTTCACACGCTGTTGCTGGTATTTTGGCCCATTCCTCCATGCAGATCTCCTCTAGAGCAGTGATGTTTTGGGGCTGTTGCTGGGCAACACGGACTTTCAACTCCCTCCAAAGATTTTCTATGGGGTTGAGATCTGGAGACTGGCTAGGCCACTCCAGGACCTTGAAATGCTTCTTACGAAGCCACTCCTTCGTTGCCCGGGCGGTGTGTTTGGGATCATTGTCATGCTGAAAGACCCAGCCACGTTTCATCTTCAATGCCCTTGCTGATGGAAGGAGGTTTTCACTCAAAATCTCACGAGACATGGCCCCATTCATTCTTTCCTTTACACGGATCAGTCGTCCTGGTCCCTTTGCAGAAAAACAGTCCCAAAGCATGATGTTTCCACCCCCATGCTTCACAGTAGGTATGGTGTTCTTTGGATGCAACTCAGAATTCTTTGTCCTCCAAACATGACGAGTTGAGTTTACCAAAAAGTTCTATTTTGGTTTCATCTGACCATATGACATTCTCCCAATCTTCTTCTGGATCATCCAAATGCTCTCTAGCAAACTTCAGACGAGCCTGGACATGTACTGGCTTAAGCAGGGGGACACGTCTCGCACTGCAGGATTTGAGTCCCTGGCGGCGTAGTGTGTTACTGATGGTAGGCTTTGTTACTTTGGTCCCAGCTCTCTGCAGGTCATTCACTAGGTCCCCCCGTGTGGTTCTGGGATTTTTGCTCACCGTTCTTGTGATCCTTTTGACCCCACGGGGTGAGATCTTGCGTGGAGCCCCAGATCGAGGGAGATTATCAGTGGTCTTGTATGTCTTCCATTTCCTAATAATTGCTCCCACAGTTGATTTCTTCAAACCAAGCTGCTTACCTATTGCAGATTCAGTCTTCCCAGCCTGGTGCAGGTCTACAATTTTGTTTCTGGTGTCCTTTGACAGCTCTTTTGTCTTGGCCATAGTGGAGTTGGGAGTGTGACTGTTTGAGGTTGTGGACAGGTGTCTTTTATACTGATAACAAGTTCAAACAGGTGCCATTAATACAGGTAACGAGTGGAGGACAGAGGAGCCTCTTAAAGAAGAAGTTACAGGTCTGTGAGAGCCAGAAATCTTGCTTGTTTGTAGGTGACCAAATACTTATTTTCCACCATAATTTGCAAATAAATTCATTAAAAATCCTACAATGTGATTTTCTGGATTTTTTTTTTCTCATTTTGTCTGTCATAGTTGAAGTGCTCTAGAGGAGCACTATGATGAAAATTACAGGCCTCTCTCATCTTTTTAAGTGGGAGAACTTGCACAATTGGTGGCTGACTAAATACTTTTTTGCCCCACTGTATATAACCTAACCTTAAATAACCCAACCTAACCTAACCCTATATAACCTAACCTTATATAACCTAACCTTAAATAACCCAACCTAACCCTATATAACCTAACCTTATATAACCTAACCTTAAATAACCCAGCCTAACCTAACCTAACCCTATATAACCTAACCTTATATAACCTAACCTTAAATAACCCAGCCTAACCTAACCTAACCTTATATAACCTAACCTTATATAACCTAACCTTATATAACCTAACCTTATATAACCCAACCCAACCTAACCCAACCTGTAGGCCAAACCATTTGGACACTACAGACGTTTACGTGAGAAGAACACTTTTCAGGATGTCTCATGGTCTGACAAACATCACTCTAGCTCTGCCACCTTACATTGCAGCTGTGAAAGTGTGACATAGGCGGATGTGGAGGATTGAGACGCAGTCAACAACAAAAAACGGATGGATTTTGATGGGGATTTTTTGTTATGCAACTTAGATTGATGCACCGGTGCGTAAATCGACTGTAGGGGGTTAAATAACCTAACCTAACCCAGGGCTAGGGTTGTCTCAAGGTGTGCTCTCAGGTGAAAAGAGACTGTGGAAGGTTAGGTTAGGGTTGGGTTAAGGTTGGGTTAGGGTTGGGTTAGGGTTAGGGTTTGGGTTAGGGTCGGGTTGGGTTAGGGTTAGGGTTGGTTAGGGTTGGGTTGGGGTTAGGGTTGGATTGGGTTTGGGTTGGGTTAGGGTTAGGGTTGGGTTGGGTTAGAGTTAGGTTAGGTTGGGTTATTTAAGGTTAGGTTGGGTTAGGTTATTTAGGGTTAGGTTAGGGTTAGGTTAGGGTTGGGTTAGGGTTAGGTTAGGGTTAGGGTTGGGTTAGGGTTGGGTTAGGGTTGGGTTAGGGGTAGGTTAGGATTAGGTTAGGTTAAGGTTAGGGCTAGGGTTACAGTGTCTCAGTGAACTGATTTCAGATGACTAGTGTTCCGTGTATTAAAGTGGCCAGTGATTTCAAGTCTATTTATTTACGGATAGTGATTTTTTGATATTTTATTTCACCTGGTAGGCTAGTTGAGAACAAGTTCTCATTTTACAACCACGACCTGGCCAAGATAAAGCAAAGCAGTGCGACACAAACAAAACAGAGTTACACATAAACAAACGTACAGTCAATAACACAATAGAAAAATAGAAAAATCTATGTACAGTGTGTGCAAATGTAGAAGAGTAGGGAGGTAGGCAATAAATAGGCCCAAGAGGCCAAAATAACTACAATTTAGCATTAACACTGGAGTGATAGATGTGCAGATGATGATGTCAAAGTAGAGCTACTGGGGTGCAAAAAGCAAGAGGGTAAGTAATAATATGGGGATGAGGTAGTTGGGTGGGCTATTTACAGATGGGCTGTGTACAGGTACAGTGATCAGTAAGCTGCTCTGACAGCTGATGCTTAAAGTTAGAGAGGGAGATATAAGACTCCAGCTTCAGATTTTTGCAATTCGTTCCAGTCATTGGCAGCAGAGAACTGGAACGAAAGGCAGCCAAAGTAAGTGTTGGCTTTGGGGATGACCAGTGAAATATACCTGCTGGAGCGCGTGCTACGGGTGGGTGTTGCTATGGTGACCAGTGAGTTAAGGCGGGGCTTTACTTAGCAAAGACTTATAGATGACCTGGAGCCAGTGGGTTTGGCAATGGATATGTAGTGAGGGCCAGCCAACGAGAGCATACAGGTTGCAGGGGTGGGTAGTATATGTGGCTTTGGTGACAAAACGGATGGCACTGTGATAGACTACATCCAATTTGTTGAGTAGAGTGTTGGAGGCTATTTTGTAAATGACATTGCCGAAGTCAAGGATCGGTAGGATAGTCAGTTTAACGAGGGTATGTTTGGCAGCATGAGTGAAGGATGCTGATTCTAGATTTAATTTTGGATTGGAGATGTTTAATGTGAGTCTGGAAGGAGAGTTTACAGTCTAACCAGGCACCTAGGTATTTGTAGTTGTCCACATATTCTAAGTCAGAACCGTCCAGAGTAGTGATGCTGGACGGGCGGGCAGGCGGGTGCCGGCAGAAATCGGTTGAAGAGCATGCACTTTGTTTTACTAACATTTAAAAGCAGTTGGAGGCCACCACAGGAGTGTTGTATGGCATTGAAGCTCATTTGGAGGTTTTAGCACAGTGTCCAAGGAAGGGCCAGAAGTATACAGAATGGTGTCGTCTGCGTAGAGGTGGATCAGAGAATCACCAGCAGCAAGAGCAACATCATTGATATATACAGCGAAAAGAATCGTCCCGAGAATTGAACCCTGTGGCACCCCCATAGAGACTGCCAGAGGTCCGGACAACAGGCCCTCCGATTTGACACACTGAACTCTACTTGAGAAGTAGTTGTTGAACCAGGCGAGGCAGTCAATTGAGAAGCCAAGGCTGTCGAGTCTGCCGATAAGGATGTGGTGATTGACAGAGTCGAAAGCCTTGGCCAGGTCGATGAAGACGGCTGCACAGTATTGTCTCTCATCGATGGCGGTTATGTCATTTAGGACTGAGGTGCACCCGTGACCAGCTCGGAAACCAGATTGCATAGTGGAGAAGGTACGGTGGGATTCGAAATGGTCGGTGATCTGTTTGTTAACTTGGCTTTCGAAGATTTTAGAAAGGCAGGGCAGGATGGATAATGGTCTATAACAGTTTGGGTCTGGAGTGTCTCCCGCTTTGAAGAGGGGGACGACCGTGGCAGCTTTCCAATTTTTGGGGATCTCAGACGATACGAAGAGATGGCTATTTAACAGTCTGATGGCCTTGAAATAGAAGCTGTTTTTCAGTCTCTCGGTCCCAGCTTTGATGCACCTGTACTGACCTCGCCTTCTGGATGGTAGCAGTGTGAACAGGCAGTGGCTCGGGTGGTCGATGTCCTCGATGATCTTTTTGGCCTTCCTGTGACATCGGGTTCTGTAGGTGTCCTGGAGGGCACATACGGCACCACTCTGCCAGGGCCCTCACCTCCTCCCTGTAGGCTGTCTCGTCATTGTTGGTAATCAGGCCTACTACTGTTATGTCGTCTGCAAACTTGATGATTGAGTTGAAGGTGTGTGTGGCAACGTAGTGATGGGTGAACAGGGAGTACAGGAGAGGGCTGAGAACACACCCTTGTGGGGCCCCAGTGTTGAGGATCAGTGAAGTGGAGATGTTGTTTCCTACCTTCACCACCTGGGGGCGGCCCGTCAGGAAGTCCAGGACCCAGTTGCACAGGGCAGGGTTCAGACCCAGGGCCCCGAGCTTAATGATGAGCTTGGAGGGTACTATGGTGTTGAAAACTGAGCTGTAGTCAATGAACAGCATTCTTACATAGGTATTCCTCTTGTCCAGATGGGATAGGGCAGTGTGCAGTGCGATGGCGATTGCATCGTCTGTGGACCTGTTTGGACGGTAAGCAAATTGAAGTGGGTCTAAGGTATCAGGTAAGGTAGAGGTGATATGATCCTTAACTAGTCTCTCAAAGCACTTCATGATGACAGAAGTGAGTGCTACGGAGCGATAGTCATTTAGTTCAGTTACCTTTGCGAAATCACTGGCCACTTTTTAATAAAACACACATGTGTGGTTGAATTTATTTCTGCCACTGTGTGAGTGTTGTCTCTTTTGTTGTCACGGGCCTTATTGTTTATCACGGTGGTATATTAACGAAAGGGGTTATAGAGCAAACAACGCCATTATCACAACATATGTTGTCCTATTTGTTTTTTTTTTACTGGCTTGGCTTAGCTTCCTTAGTGATTTCCCCCACGCACCACTACTGGGGCCAAGTACAAGGACACAACTAAGTATTTACTGTTGTATTAGTGCAACAAAACCATATTAAACTCTTGAATAATGCAATAATTCACAAACATGTGCAGACGTATCAATGATTTATTTTCTCATCTATACACTCAGCTGCTAGCTAGCTAGCTAACGTTAGCTAACAACATTTGCTTCATCAAGTCATTTCAGCATCGCAAAAAATGAACGTTTACCATACGACTATAACAGTAACGTTATTATACAGTGTAATTCATATTATACAGAGCTAGGTAGCAGGCTAAACAAATTGTCTGCATCCTCCCCACATACAAGCTAACTTGCTAATTAGTTAGCTGAATGCTAACGTCAGCAAACATTACCTAAACAATAGCTAGCTTCTATATTATTTTTCGACCTACCTTCATTTTTATCAATATCATGCAAATTATTACATGAAAAAAAAGCACATTGTGACTGAAAAAGTTGACAATTCACTGGGGCAGTTGATAATAGTGGTGGAGAGTCGACTCCAAAAGAGTTGATTCCCTCGACTCCTTGAGGGAATCGGTCTGTCCGAAGGTATTCTCTCAAAGTCTTTAGAGAGTCTGTTTAGTCTAGTGTGAATACCCTATTATAAAGATGAGGTCCAAGTGGGGTCAACCAAGGTCTGTTTAATTAGGATGGGGGGGGTCAACCAAGGTCTGTTTTAGTAGGATGGGGAGGGGGGGTCAACCAAGGTCTGTTTTATTAGGAAGGGGGGGGGGGGGGGGGGGTCAACCAAGGTCTGTTTTAGTAGGATGGGCGGGGGGGGAGGTCAACCAAGGTCTGTTTTAGTAGGATGGGGGGGCAACCAAGGTCTGTTTTATTAGGACGGGGGGGGGGGGGGGGGGGTCAACCAAGGTCTGTTTTATTAGGACGGGGGGGGGGGGGTCAACCAAGGTCTGTTTTATTAGGATGGGGGGGGGGGGGTCAACCAAGGTCTGTTTTATTAGGATGGGGGGGGGGGGTCAACCAAGGTCTGTTTTATTAGGATGGGGGGGGGGGGGTCAACCAAGGTCTGTTTTATTAGGATGGGGGGGGTCAACCAAGGTCTGTTTTATTAGGATGGGGGGGGTCAACCAAGGTCTGTTTTAGTAGGACGGGGGGGGGGTCAACCAAGGTCTGTTTTATTAGGATGGGGGGGGGGGGGGGGGTCAACCAAGGTCTGTTTTATTAGGATGGGGGGGGTCAACCAAGGTCTGTTTTATTAGGATGGGGGGGTCAAAAAAGGTCTGTTTTATTAGGATGGGGGGGTCAACCAAGGTCTGTTTTATTAGGATGGGGGGGGGTCAACCAAGGTCTGTTTTATTAGGATGGGGGGGTCAAAAAAGGTCTGTTTTATTAGGATGGGGGGGGGGGGTCAACCAAGGTCTGTTTTATTAGGATGGGGGGGGGTGTCAACCAAGGTCTGTTTTATTAGGATGGGGTGGGGGGGGGGGTCAACCAAGGTCTGTTTTATTAGGATGGGGGGGGGGGGGTCAACAAAGGTCTGTTTTATTAGGATGTGGGGGGGGGGGTCAACAAAGGTCTGTTTTATTAGGATGTGGGGGGGGGGGGGGTCAACCAAGGTCTGTTTTATTAGGATGTGGGGGGGGGGGGGGGTCAACCAAGGTCTGTTTTATTAGGATGTGGGGGGGGGTCAACCAAGGTCTGTTTTATTAGGATGGGAGGGGGGGGGTCAACCAAGGTCTGTTTTATTAGGATGGGGTGGGGGGGGTTCAACCAAGGTCTGTTTTATTAGGATGGGGTGGGGGGGTTCAACCAAGGTCTGTTTTATTAGGATGGGGTGGGGGGGTCAACCAAGGTCTGTTTTATTAGGATGGGGGGGGGGGTCAACCAAGGTCTGTTTTATAAGGATGGGGTGGGGGGGTTCAACCAAGGTCTGTTTTATTAGGATGGGGGGGGGGGGGTCAACCAAGGTCTGTTTTATAAGGATGGGGTGGGAGGGGGTCAACCAAGGTCTGTTTTATTAGGATGTGGGGGGGGGGGGGGGTCAACCAAGATCTGTTTTATTAGGATGTGGGGGGGGGGGGGGGGGTCAACCAAGATCTGTTTTATTAGGATGTGGGGGGGGGTCAACCAAGGTCTGTTTTATTAGGATGGGGGGTCAACCAAGGTCTGTTTTATTAGGATGGGGGGGGGGGGGTCAACCAAGGTCTGTTTTATTTGGATGGAGTGCCAGGGGGGGTCAACCAAGGTCTGTTTTATTAGGATCGGGTGGGGGGGGGGGGGGGTCAACCAAGGTCTGTTTTATTAGGATGGGGTGGGGGGGGGGGGGTCAACCAAGGTCTGTTTTATTAGGATGGGGTGGGGGGGGGGGGGGTCAACCAAGGTCTGCTTTATTAGGATGGGGTGCCAGGGGGGGTCAACAAAGGTCTCTCTCTCTTCATCCTCCCCTCTTTCAGCCCAGGATAGAGAGGTATGGTGGGGGTTGTCTCCACATCCTCCTCTCCCTCCCTCTCTACATCCCCTCGCTCCAGATCCAAGCGGAGTAAGATTGTGTACTGGTTGGAGTCTGGTGAGGTAGGAGAGGACGGAGAGGGGGATGAGAAAGAGAGGTGGAGGCGGAGGGTGGAACACATCTGTTCTTGGGGGGTCTCTCCCAGACCCTCGTACTCCGCCCGCACCTCTGTCATCATGGGCAGGAAGAGAGGAGGTAGTACCCTGAGAACACACACACACACACACCACACACACACCATGCACACACACACACACCACGCACACACCATGCACACACACACACACCACACACACACACACACCACACACACACACCACGCACACACCATGCACACACACACACCATGCACACACACACACCATAAACACACCACACACACACCACACACACACCACACACACACCACACACACACCACGCACACACCACACACACACCATGCACACACACACACACACCACACACACACACCATGCACACACACACACACACACCATGCACACACACACACACCATGCACACACACACACACCATGCACACACACACAACACACACACCATGCACACACCACACACACACACCATGCACACACCACACACACACCATGCACACACACACACACACACCACGCACACACACACACACACACACCAGATATAGGCATACAGTATGTGAATACTGTACATAGTGCTCTGACGCAGACACAAAATATGAATCTCTAGTGTGTGTGTGTATCTGTGTGTGTTGTACCTGTCCTGTAGGTTTCTGCGGAGGTTGGAGACCAGGATGCCCGTGATATAGAAGGTGATCTGGCGTAGATCCTGCCACAGCCAGAACCCTAAAACTCCCATCCTGACACACACACACACACACACAGAGAGAGAGAGAGAGAGAGGGAAAAGTCTGCTTTAAAAAAAACTATGTCCTACTAATTCCCTGACTTCCTAAATGTTTGTATTTTACACTGCTCATTTGTCACAATTTTGACATCACAAACAGACAAGTATTTAGCGCAGTTATTTTCAAAACAATTCCTGACTTAACCCACCAAGACAATGTGCTGTAGGATGTTGGTATACAGACAGGCGCTAATGAGGTCTCTCTCTCTCCTCACTGAATGAATGAGGTCTCTCTCTCTCCTCACTGAATGAATGAGGTCTCTCTCTCTCCTCACTGAATGAATGAGGTCTCTCTCTCCTCACTGAATGAATGAGGTCTCTCTCTCCTCACTGAATGAATGAGGTCTCTCTCTCCTCACTGAATGAATGAGGTCTCTCTCTCCTCACTGAATGAATGAGGTCTCTCTCTCCTCACTGAATGAATGAGGTCTCTCTCTCCTCACTGAATGAATGAGGTCTCTCTCTCCTCACTGAATGAATGAGGTCTCTCTCTCCTCACTGAATGAATGAGGTCTCTCTCTCTCCTCACTGAATGAATGAGGTCTCTCTCTCTCCTCACTGAATGAATGAGGTCTCTCTCTCTCCTCACTGAATGAATGAGGTCTCTCTCTCTCCTCACTGAATGAATGAGGTCTCTCTCTCTCCTCACTGAATGAATGAGGTCTCTCTCTCTCCTCACTGAATGAATGAGGTCTCTCTCTCTCCTCACTGAATGAATGAGGTCTCTCTCTCTCCTCACTGAATGAATGAGGTCTCTCTCTCCTCACTGAATGAATGAGGTCTCTCTCTCTCCTCACTGAATGAATGAGGTCTCTCTCTCCTCACTGAATGAATGAGGTCTCTCTCTCTCCTCACTGAATGAATGAGGTCTCTCTCTCCTCACTGAATGAATGAGGTCTCTCTCTCTCCTCACTGAATGAATGAGGTCTCTCTCTCTCCTCACTGAATGAATGAGGTCTCTCTCTCCTCACTGAATGAATGAGGTCTCTCTCTCCTCACTGAATGAATGAGGTCTCTCTCTCCTCACTGAATGAATGAGGTCTCTCTCTCCTCACTGAATGAATGAGGTCTCTCTCTCCTCACTGAATGAATGAGGTCTCTCTCTCCTCACTGAATGAATGAGGTCTCTCTCTCCTCACTGAATGAATGAGGTCTCTCTCTCCTCACTGAATGAATGAGGTCTCTCTCTCCTCACTGAATGAATGAGGTCTCTCTCTCCTCACTGAATGAATGAGGTCTCTCTCTCCTCACTGAATGAATGAGGTCTCTCTCTCCTCACTGAATGAATGAGGTCTCTCTCTCCTCACTGAATGAATGAGGTCTCTCTCTCCTCACTGAATGAATGAGGTCTCTCTCTCCTCACTGAATGAATGAGGTCTCTCTCTCCTCACTGAATGAATGAGGTCTCTCTCTCTCTCCTCACTGAATGAATGACGTCTCTCTCTCTCCTCACTGAATGAATGACGTCTCTCTCTCTCCTCACTGAATGAATGAGGTCTCTCTCTCTCCTCACTGAATGAATGAGGTCTCTCTCTCTCCTCACTGAATGAATGACGTCTCTCTCTCTCCTCACTGAATGAATGACGTCTCTCTCTCTCCTCACTGAATGAATGACGTCTCTCTCTCTCCTCACTGAATGAATGACGTCTCTCTCTCTCCTCACTGAATGAATGACGTCTCTCTCTCTCCTCACTGAATGAATGACGTCTCTCTCTCTCCTCACTGAATGAATGACGTCTCTCTCTCCTCTCACTGAATGAATGACGTCTCTCTCTCCTCTCACTGAATGAATGACGTCTCTCTCTCCTCTCACTGAATGAATGAGGTCTCTCTCTCCTCTCACTGAATGAATGAGGTCTCTCTCTCCTCACTGAATGAATGAGGTCTCTCTCTCCTCACTGAATGAATGAATGACGTCTCTCTCTCCTCACTGAATGAATGAATGACGTCTCTCTCTCCTCACTGAATGAATGACGTCTCTCTCTCACTGAGACGTCATTCAAAATTATAAGTATCTACTTTGTCAAAAGAAGCTGTAGCCAATTACTAATAAATTACTCTAACTATTACTAATCAATTACTATCTCTATTACTAATCAATTACTATAACAATATTACTAATCAATTACTATAACAATATTACTAATCAATTACTAATCAATTACTATTACTAATCAATTACTATAACAATATTACTAATCAATTACTATATCAATATTACTAATCAATTACTATAACAATATTACTAATCAATTACTATAACAATATTACTAATCAATTACTATAACAATATTACTAATCAATTACTATAACAATATTACTAATCAATTACTATAACAATATTACTAATCAATTACTATAACAATATTACTAATCAATTACTATAACAATATTACTAATCAATTACTATAACAATATTACTAATCAATTACTATAACAATATTACTAATCAATTACTATAACAATATTACTAATCAATTACTATAACTAATCAATTACTATAACAATATTACTAATCAATTACTATAACAATATTACTAATCAATTACTATAACAATATTACTAATCAATTACTATAACAATATTACTAATCAATTACTATAACAATATTACTAATCAATTACTATAACAATATTACTAATCAATTACTATAACAATATTACTAATCAATTACTATAACTCTATTGATAATGTAATCTGTAAATAAAGTTGCTCAAATGGATTCTGTAATGTTTTAATTGGAAGGGAAATGGAAACAGGCCTACTATGTTTTCTAGGACTTTGTAGAATTATACAAAACATCACTTTTTATTGATATATTTCCACAAATATGTCTTCATGCATTTAATCCTTTATAATAGTTTAGTCACTATTTATCAAGCGTTGGTGCACCTTCCAGGTTGATATGCAATCTGATGCATATGGTAAAGGAGACACGCCCAGCAATGTTGTCTTGTGGGTATTTATAGGCTGAAAGGCCTGGTGGTTCTCGTGTTAAATACAATATTTCAGTTGTTTATTACATTCGTTTTATTTGATGATTTTATTGTTTCATTCCAAGTCGTCGTCTCATCTCTATAGAGCTGCTGTCTGAGTCATCATCTCATCTCTATAGAGCTGCTGTCTGAGTCATCGTCTCATCTCTATAGAGCTGCTGTCTGAGTCATCATCTCATCTCTATAGAGCTGCTGTCTGAGTCATCATCTCATCTCTATAGAGCTGCTGTCTGAGTCATCGTCTCATCTCTATAGAGCTGCTGTCTGAGTCATCATCTCATCTCTATAGAGCTGCTGTCTGAGTCATCATCTCATCTCTATAGAGCTGCTGTCTGAGTCATCGTCTCATCTCTATAGAGCTGCTGTCTGAGTCATCGTCTCATCTCTATAGAGCTGCTGTCTGAGTCATCGTCTCATCTCTATAGAGCTGCTGTCTGAGTCACCGTCTCATCTCTATAGAGCTGCTGTCTGAGTCATCATCTCATCTCTATAGAGCTGCTGTCTGAGTCATCGTCTCATCTCTATAGAGCTGCTGTCTGAGTCATCGTCTCATCTCTATAGAGCCGCTGTCTGAGTCATCGTCTCATCTCTATAGAGCCGCTGTCTGAGTCATCGTCTCATCTCTATAGAGCTGCTGTCTGAGTCATCATCTCATCTCTATAGAGCTGCTGTCTATGTTGTCTGACTAAATCACTGTTTTAGTAGTTCTTCAAGGTAAATAAGGCATACTTTTATGGCTGCTAAAGACCAACTAATCAATTACTTAGATCATGAGACACCTCGTGAAGCAACAGCTGCTCTCTACATCCCCTCACAGTCACACATTCTCCCGTCTTTTCAGTATCAGGCATGAAAGAAAAACAGACCGGCGAAGTAGGAGAGCAATGGATTATGGTCATTGTACTTAATTACAATGACCATAATTATTTTCTTCACTGTGTAGAATACTGGCCTGTTGGAAACTACAACTCCCTACTACATCACAGTTCAGTCTGGATCTTATTTATGCCTAGAGAAACTACAACTCCCTACTACATCACACAGTTCAGGCTGGATCTGATTTATGCCTCGAGAAACTACAACTCCCTACTACATCACACAGTTCAGGCTGGATCTGATTTATGCCTCGAGAAACTACAACTCCCTACTACATCACACAGTTCAGGCTGGATCTGATTTATCTCTAGAGAAACTACAACTCCCTACTACATCACACAGTTCAGTCTGGATCTGATTTATGCCTCGAGAAACTACATATCTTCCTGGGGAACTTGAAGATGTACACGCTTCTGGGACATTTTCATCGGGTAGTGTTCAGTCTGGGTCTGATTTATGTCTAGAGAAACTACAACTCCCTGCTACATAGAGAAACTACAACTCCCTGCTACATAGAGAAACTACAACTCCCTGCTACATAGAGAAACTACAACTCCCTGCTACATAGAGAAACTACAACTCCCTGCTACATAGAGAAACTACAACTCCCTGCTACATAGAGAAACTACAACTCCCTGCTACATAGAGAAACTACAACTCCCTGCTACATAGAGAAACTACAACTCCCTGCTACATAGAGAAACTACAACTCCCTGCTACATAGAGAAACTACAACTCCCTGCTACATAGAGAAACTACAACTCCCTGCTACATAGAGAAACTACAACTCCCTGCTACATAGAGAAACTACAACTCCCTGCTACATAGAGAAACTACAACTCCCTGCTACATAGAGAAACTACAACTCCCTGCTACATAGAGAAACTACAACTCCCTGCTACATAGAGAAACTACAACTCCCTGCTACATAGAGAAACTACAACTCCCTGCTACATAGAGAAACTACAACTCCCTGCTACATAGAGAAACTACAACTCCCTGCTACATAGAGAAACTACAACTCCCTGCTACATAGAGAAACTACAACTCCCTGCTACATAGAGAAACTACAACTCCCTGCTACATAGAGAAACTACAACTCCCTGCTACATAGAGAAACTACAACTCCCTGCTACATAGAGAAACTACAACTCCCTGCTACATAGAGAAACTACAACTCCCTGCTACAGAGAAACTATGCAATATATTTTTTCTTCTCCTTTCTTTTACCTTGATTTAACTCAGCAAGTCAGTTAAGAACAAATGATTATTTTATGCACATTGCGCTCACAGAAAAAGCCTGGACAAAATGCAATGCAAATCATTTAGACATAGGTCAATTACTTGTTTAAAGGTGGATTTCACCATGGCTCTGCCAACGGCATATAGTTATTATAGCTATCATCTAGTTATCTTTTGATATATATACGCTGTCAATCAATTTGGCCTGTGCCGTGGTAGTCACTAATAGACTGGTAGCTACCTTCAGCAGAGTAAACTATTGTCAATATATAGCTAGCTCACTCTGTTTGTGTGTTGGTAGCAATGATGAATGTGTATAAATGGTCTATGGTTGGTTCTCAGCCAGTCTCAGCTGGCTAACTAGCTATAGTGCTGCCAATTTAGTGATGCTAGTAAGCTAACGGCAAGCTGACAATATTGAAATGGCCACGTTAGGTGTGCTTAGCTGTAACGCTCTTCGTTGGGAGAAAGAGAGGAGGACCAATGCGCAGCGTGGTACGTGTTCATTTTCTATTTTAATGAAACAAACGAACACAGAAACAAAACAATAAACGATACGTGAAATACAAACCGAAACAGTTCCGTGTGGAACAAACACTGACACGGAAAATAACCACCCACAAAACACAATAGAAAAACAGGCTACCTAAATATGGCTCCCAATCAGAGACAATGACAAACACCTGCCCCTGATTGAGAACCATATCAGGCCAAACAAAAAACCCAACATAGAAAAACAAACATAGATAACCCACCCAACTCACGCCCTGACCATACTAAAACAAAGAAAATACAAAAGAACTAAGGTCAGAACGTGACATTAACTAGCCAGTCTAATAGAGATCAATACAATTAATGGGGAGGTCAAATTATGTATTGTTGTATTGTCGTGAACTGTGTTGTAGGTGGTATAGAATCTGATTCCACCAACATGTGTTTCAACAAGGTGAAGGTAAGTTGGACAAAATATTTACAAGCCGATGGCTAAGATTGCTCAATTTACAGTCAGCATGGAAAAAACATGAATTGGGTAGTTTGTATGGTTTGGTGTTAAGGGGATAACATAGAGCCTTATAGTGTGATCAGTATCACATAGAGCCTTATAGTGTGATCAGTATCACATAGAGCCTTATAGTGTGATCAGTATCACATAGAGCCTTATAGTGTGATCAGTAGAACATAGAGCCTTATAGTGTGATCAGTAGAACATAGAGCCTTATAGTGTGATCAGTAGAACATAGAGCCTTATAGTGTGATCAGTTTAACATAGAGGCTTTGCGAAATGCCACAAAGCAGGACGACGTGTATCTTTAGACACCGGAAGTTGTCATAAGGTGTATAATTCAGCGAGCGGAGTCCTGACCTGACTTCCTCCTGGGCTTTTACATCTCACACTCCTATAAATGCCTCTGCATGATGAAAACAAGCCCAGATTCCCCCCTAAGGTGAAATTCCCCTTTAAAGGTGAAATTCCCCTTTAAATGTGAAATTCCCCTTTAAAAAACAAATAACAGAGATTTCAGTTAATCGCTCAGCACTAGTGTGTGTGTGTGTGTGTGTGTGTGTGTGTGTGTGTCTTACCTGTGTGTATTTTCAATCAGGAAGCTGAGTAGCACCATGAAGGGGAGGAGCAGGTATGACATCACACGGAGTAGGGGGTGAGTCCAGAGCAACCCCATGATGTTGCATAGCAACGCTGAAACACCAATCACAGCTGGTAATAACATGACACTTCCTTATACCAGGCCACTCTGTCTATTAAGTATTCTCAAGGTAAAAATCGAATAATTTACATTGCTAAATGACTAAAATGTAATGTCAGAGGCTCTTTTCCAGAGCGACTTACAGTTAGTGCATTCATCTTACAGTAGCTAAGGGGAGACAACTGCATATCACAGTCATAGTAAGGTATTTTTTTCTTCCATAGAGTACCAGAGTATGAGTCATAATACCCATAAAACCTAGCGGTCAAACAAGGAAATGGTTCCAATTGTTTTTCCCACCATTCATGTTTCCCCAAATGGGATTTTAGAAACATATAAGGGCTATGATTCGTGTAGGCTTACCTTGGCGTGACATTTTGATAACCATGTAAATCTCTCTAGGACAAGGTGACTTTTATCTATATATTTGCGTGTATTTACCCCCCTAAAATGTAATGCTAATTAGCTGCTAATGTGGCTATCATAAGGAACAAAGGATGCCATGATGGTTTGGAAGAGACTGCTGAATCGAGGCATATTCTGTTGACTGTCTTGTGCAAGTTTTACATGGACACAATAGCTGTTAGCAAAGGTGTCAGCGAGAGGGGAAGTGCAGGAGCATGCTGGGATTTGTAGTTTTACATGCTGTCTACTTTGATGCTAATTAACATTTTTGAATCTGAGAGTAAATAGAGTCGAATATATTGGTAAAAGTCACCTTGTCCGAGAGAGATTTACATGGTTATTAAAACGTTACGTCAGGGTTCGCCTACACGAAACACAGCCCTTATTTTAAGTGTTTTTAAAATGACCTATGGTAAACATTTTTATGCTAGCAAAGCCAGCGCGAGTAAGAAAAGACAAGTGCAAGTTTTAGGTCAAGAAAAAACTTGAGTCTGATGGTTTCAGCATTTAATATGCTTGATGACGCTGAGAGAGAGTGTGTGTGTGTGTGTGTGTGCGCACGGTACCTGTGTTTATCCAGGTGGGCAGGGCTAGGTACATGGCCTGCTCCAGGCTTGTCAGATGCCAAGGGTGATCTCCCCCTTCAAGATAACCGTTTCTCTGACTGGTCTCTGTCAGAGAGGACCACACATTCACCTCATCCTCCTCTATCTCATCCTCCTTTTGCTCCCATCTCTTCATCTGCCTCCTCTCTATCTGTTCCTCCTCTTCTTTCTGCTTTCCCTCCTCCTCCTCCTCCTTCTCCTCCTCCAGGTCTGTCTCCAGATCTGTCCATCCATCAGGAGGAGGTGAGAAGTGAGGCTCTGATGGGGTGCTAAGAAGAGGCAGACATGGGACCAGGTCTAGTGGGGTGGGGGGGGGGGGGGGGGCATACAGGGAGATACAGAGAGAGAGAGAGAGATACAGAGAGTGAGTGAGAAAGTGATAGAGAGAGAGACAGAGGGAGACAGAAAGAGAGAGAGAAAAAAACAATTGGATAAGGAGTCACTATGACATCATCTCTTTCCACCATAAAGAGACTCATTTATACAGAGATCACAAGACATCATGGACCCACCACTGGTTTGTAGGAAGTGAAGGCCGTCTCTGTATCCACTGTGGTAGGCCTTTTCCATAGCCTGAGGAGAGGTTATAGACACTCCATCTGTTATCATGTTTACAGCATTCTGACATTTACTGTAAGGCAATATGGTGGAGCCATCACTGGGTGGAGAGGTAGAGGGGTAGAGGGCTGGGTGGAGAGGTAGAGGGCTGGGTGGAGAGGTAGAGGGGTAGAGGGCTGGGTGGAGAGGTAGAGGGGTAGAGGGCTGGGTGGAGAGGTAGAGGGGTAGAGGGCTGGGTGGAGAGGTAGAGGGCTGGGTGGAGAGGTAGAGGGGTAGAGGGCTGGGTGGAGAGGTAGATGGGTGGAGGGCTGGGTGGAGAGGTAGAGGCGTAGAGGGCTGGGTGGAGAGGTAGAGGGCTAGAGGGCTAGAGGGCTGGGTGGAGAGGTGGAGGGTAGAGGGCTGGTGTGCAGAGGTAGAGGGGTAGAGGGCTGGGTGGAGAGGTAGAGGGGTAGAGGGCTGGTGGAGAGGTAGAGGGGTAGAGGGCTGGGTGGAGAGGTAGAGGGTTGGGTGGAGAGGTAGATGGGTGGAGGGCTGGGTGGAGGGGTAGAGGCGTAAGAGGGCTGGGTGGAGAGGTAGAGGGGTAGAGGGGTAGAGGGCTGGGTGGAGAGATAGAGGGGTAGAGGGCTGGGTGGAGAGATAGAGGGGTAGAGGGCTGGGTGGAGAGATAGAGGGGTAGAGGGCTGGGTGGAGAGATAGAGGGGTAGAGGGCTGGGTGGAGAGATAGAGGGGTAGAGGGCTGGGTGGAGAGGTGGAGGGCTGGGTGGAGAGGTAGAGGGGTAGAGGGCTGGGTGGAGAGGTAGAGGGTAGGGGCTGGGTGGAGAGGTAGGGGTAGAGGGTAGAGGGCTGGGTGGAGAGGTAGAGGGGTAGAGGGCTGGGTGGACTGGCCAAAAAGCTCTTAACCTCTAGGTTACCTGCCACTCTACACACACCTTGACTGTATAACCTCTAGTGTACCTGCCACTCACCACACCTTGAATATAAACCTCTATGTACTCTGCCACTCTAACACACACCTTGACTATATAACCTCTAGGTACCTGCCACTCTACACACACCTTGCTATATAACCTCAGGTTACCTGTCCTCTACACACACCTTGACTGTCTAACCTCTAGGTTACCTGCCCTCGCACACACCTTGACTATATAACCTCTAGTTTACTTGTTCACTCTACACACACCTTGAATATAACCTCTAGTTACCTGCCACTCTACACACCACCTTGACTGTCTAACCCTAGGTTACCTGTCACTCTACACACACCTTGACTATATAACCTCTAGGTTCCTGCCACTCTACCACACCTTGACTGTCTAACTCTAGGTTACCTGTCACTCTACACACCCTTTGACTATAAACCTCTAGGTTACTGCACTCTACACACCACTTACGTTGACTATATAACTCTAGTTTACCTGTCCACTCTACACACACCTTGACTATAAACCTCTAGGTTACCTGCCACTCTACACACACCTTGACTATATAACCTCTAGGTTACCTGCCACTCTACACACACCTTGACTGTCTAACCTCTAGGTTACCTGTCACTCTACACACACCTTGACTATATAACCTCTAGGTTACCTGCCACTCTACACACACCTTGACTGTATAACCTCTAGGTTACCTGTCACTCTACACACACCTTGACTGTCTAACCTCTAGGTTACCTGTCACTCTACACACACCTTGACTGTATAACCTCTAGGTTACCTGTCACTCTACACACACCTTGACTATATAACCTCTAGGTTACCTGTCACTCTACACACACCTTGACTATATAACCTCTAGGTTACCTGTCACTCTACACACACCTTGACTATATAACCTCTAGGTTACCTACCACTCTACACACACCTTGACTGTATAACCTCTAGGTTACCTGCCACTCTGCACACACCTTGACTGTATAACCTCTAGGTTACCTGCCACTCTTCACACACCTTGACTATATAACCTCTAGGTTACCTGCCACTCTACACACACCTTGACTATATAACCTCTAGGTTACCTGTCACTCTACACACACCTTGACTATATAACCTCTAGGTTACCTGCCACTCTACACACACCTTGACTATATAACCTCTAGGTTACCTGCCACTCTGCACACACCTTGACTATATAACCTCTAGGTTACCTGTCACTCTACACACACCTTGACTATATAACCTCTAGGTTACCTGTCACTCTACACACACCTTGACTGTCTAACCTCTAGGTTACCTGTCACTCTACACACACCTTGACTGTCTAACCTCTAGGTTACCTGTCACTCTACACACACCTTGACTATATAACCTCTAGGTTACTACCACTCTACACACACCTTGATGTATAACCTCTAGGTTACCTCCACTCTACACCACCTTGACATATAACCTCTAGGTTACCTGCCACTCTACACACACCTTGACTGTATAACCTCTAGTTCCTGTCACTCTACACACACCTTGACTTATAACCTCTAGTTTACCTGCCTCTACACACACCTTGACTATATAACCTCTAGGTTACCTGCCACTCTACACACACCTTGACTATATAACCTCTAGGTTACCTGCAACTCTACACACACCTTGACTGTCTAACCTCTAGGTTACCTGTCACTCTACACACACCTTGACTATATAACCTCTAGGTTACCTGTCACTCTACACACACCTTGACTGTATAACCTCTAGGTTACCTGCCACTCTACACACACCTTGACTATATAACCTCTAGGTTACCTGCCACTCTACACACACCTTGACTATATAACCTCTAGGTTACCTGTCACTCTACACACACCTTGACTGTATAACCTCTAGGTTACCTGTCACTCTACACACACCTTGACTATATAACCTCTAGGTTACCTGTCACTCTAAACACACCTTGACTGTCTAACCTCTAGGTTACTGTCACTCACACACACCTTGACTATATAACCTCTAGGTTACCTGTCACTCTACACACACTTGACTGTTAACCTCTAGTTACCTGTCACTTAAGCACACCTTGACTATATACCTCTAGGTTACCTGTCACTCTACACACCTGACTTATAACCTCTAGTTACCTGCCACTCTACACACACCTTGACTATATAACCTCTAGGTTACCTGTCACTCTGCACAACCCTTGACTATAAACCTCTAGGTTACCTGTCACTCTACACACACTTGACTTATAACTCTAGGTTACCTTCACTCACACACACCTGATATGTAACTGTATGTCATTACACACACCTGACTGTATAATAGATCTTAATGCCATTGATATGGCAGTAAATCACAAAATCTTGTTGAACACTCTGAAATAGCAGTTTTAAAACCTAATTGTAATTTTAAAGATTGTGTGTGTGTGATGTATATGTATGTGTGTGTATGTGGTGGTGTATGTGTGTGTGTGTGTGTATGTGTGTGTGTGTGTGATGTGGTGTGTGTGTGTGTGTGTGGTGTGTGTGTGTGTGTGTTGTGTGTGTGTGTGTGTGTGTGTGTGTGTGTGGTGTGTGTGTGTGTGTGTGTGTGGTGTTGTGTGTGTGTGTGTGTTGTGTGTGTGTAGATGGTTGGTAGCCTCTTGCTGTTAACTGTTTCTAGTGATGTCATAGAGATGGTTGTGGAACACGGGGTCTTTACTCTACAGGCTTCATTATACTTCCTAGGATTATACACACACACACACACACACACACACGCACGCACGCACGCACGCACGCACGCACGCACCGCACGCACGCACGCACGCCATACATCCACACACACACACACACACACACACACACACACACACACACACACACACACACACACACACACACACACACACACACACACACACCACACACACACACACACACACACACACCCGATGGTCTCCCAGCATGTATTTTACTGAATCCTCTCCCACTTCCTCTTGTCGGAAGCTTACACTCTCCCTCCTACCTCCCTCCCTCTCTCTCTCTCTCCTTCCAACCTCCCTCCTCCCTCTCCCTCCCTCCTACCTCCCTCCCTCCTCCCTCTCCCTCCCTTTCTCTCTCTCCTTCCAACCTCCCTCCTCCTTCTCTCTCCCTCTCTCTCTCTCCTTCCAACCTCCCTTCTCCCTCTTTCTCCCTCTCCTCCCTCCCTTCTACCTCCCCCCTCCTCCCCCCTCTCTCTCTCCCTCCTCCCTCCTACCTCCTCCCTCTCTCTCTCTCCCTCCTGCCTCCCTCCTCCATCTCTCTCCCTCTCCTCTTTATCACTCTTGTCTCTATCCCTTCATCTGTTCATCTGTCCTTGTCTCCCTCCCTCCCCCCTCCCTCCCTAATCTCTCTCCCTCTCCTCTCTATCCCTTCATCTGTTGCCCTTGTCTCCCTCCCTCCCTTCTCCCTCCCTCCCTCCTCTCTCTCCCTCTCCTCTCTATCCCTTCATCTGTTGTCCTCGTCTCCCTCCCTCCTCCCTCCCTTTGCACCTCTCCTCTCGTCTGTTCTTCTCTGGCACAAGGCCAGGTGTGGTCAGTGGCAGGGTGTCATTATTCCTGTCTTCCTCCCCTCTCCTCATCTACTATCCATCCTCCCCTCTCCTCCTCTGCTATCCATCCTCCTCTCTCCTCCTCTGTTATCCATCCTCCTCTCTCCTCCTCTGTTATCCATCCTCCCCTCTCCTCCTCTGCTATCCATCCTTCCCTCTCCTCCTCTGTTATCCATCCTCCCCTCTCCTTCTCTGCTACCCATCCTCCCCTCTCCTCCTCTGTTATCCATCCTCCCCTCTCCTTCTCTGCTACCCATCCTTCTCTCTGATCCTCTGCTATCCATCCTCCTCTCTCCTCCTCTGCTATCCATCCTCCTCTCTCCTCCTCTGCTACCCATCCTCCTCTCTCCCCCTCTACTATCCATCCTCCCCTCGCCTACTCTGTTATCCATCCTCCCCTCTCCTCCTCTGCTATCCATCCTCCCCTCTCCTCCTCTGTTATCCATCCTCCTCTCTCCTCCTCTGCTATCCATCCTCCCCTCTCCTCCTCTGCTATCCTCCCTCCCTTCTACCTCCCCCCTCCCCCCCCCCTCTCTCTCTCTCCCTCCTCCCTCCTACCTCTCTCTCCCTCCTACCTCCCTCCTCCCTCTCTCTCTCTCCCTCCTGCCTCCCTCATCCATCCATCTCTCTCCCTCTCCTCTTTATCACTCTCGTCTCTATCCCTTCATCTGTTGTCCTTGTCTCCCTCCCTCCCTTCTCCCTCTCTCTCCCTCTCCTCTATATCCCTTCATCTGTTGTCCTTGTCTCCCTCCCTCCCTCCCTAATCTCTCTTCTCTCCCTCTCCATCCCTTCATCTGTTGCCCTTGTCTCCTCCCTCCCGTCTCCCTCCTCCCTCCTCTCTCTCCCTCTCCTCTCTATCCCTTCATCTGTTGTCCTCGTCTCCCTCCCTCCTCCCTCCCTTTGCACCTCTCCTCTCGTCTGTTCTTTCTCTGGGCACAAGGCCAGTGTGGGTCAGTGGCAGGGTGTCATTATTCCTGTCTTCCTCCCCTCTCCTCATCTACTATCCATCCTCCCCTCTCCTCCTCTGCTATCCATCCTCCTCTCTCCTCCTCTGTTATCCATCCTCCTCTCTCCTCCTCTGTTATCCATCCTCCCCTCTCCTCCTCTGCTATCCATCCTTCCCTCTCCTCCTCTGTTATCCATCCTCCCCTCTCCTTCTCTGCTACCCATCCTCCCCTCTCCTCCTCTGTTATCCATCCTCCCCTCTCCTTCTCTGCTACCCATCCTCCTCTCTGATCCTCTGCTATCCATCCTCCTCTCTCCTCCTCTGCTACCCATCCTCCTCTCTCCCCCTCTACTATCCATCCTCCCCTCGCCTACTCTGTTATCCATCCTCCCCTCTCCTCCTCTGCTATCCATCCTCCCCTCTCCTCCTCTGTTATCCATCCTCCTCTCTCCTCCTCTGCTATCCATCCTCCCCTCTCCTCCTCTGCTATCCATCCTCCCCTCTCCTCCTCTGCTATCCATCCTCTCTCCTCCTCTGCTATCCATCCTCCCCTCTCCTCCTCTGCTATCCATCCTCCCCTCTCCTCCTCTGTTATCCATCCTCCCCTCTCTCTCTGCTACCCATCCTCCCCTCTCCTCCTCGTTTATCCATCCTCCCCTCTCCTCCTCTGTTATCCATCCTCCCCTCTCCTCCTCTGCTATCCATCCTCCCCTCTCCTCCTCTGCTACCCATCCTCCCCTCTCCTCCTCTGCTACCCATACTCCCCTCTCCTCCTCTGTTATCCATCCTCCTCTCTCCTCCTCTGTTATCCATCCTCCTCTCTCCTCCTCTGCTATCCATCCTCCCCTCTCCTCCTCTGCTATCCATCCTCCCCTCTCCTCCTCTGCTATCCATCCTCTCCCTCCCTGCTATCCATCCTCCCCTCTCCTCCTCTGCTATCCATCCTCCCCTCTCCTCCTCTGTTATCCATCCTCCCCTCTCCTCCTCTGTTATCCATCCTCCCCTCTCCTCCTCTGCTACCCATCCTCCCCTCTCCTCCTCTGTTATCCATCCTCCCCTCTCCTCCTCTGTTATCCATCCTCCCCTCTCCTCCTCTGCTATCCATCCTCCCCTCTCCTCCTCTGCTACCCATCCTCCCCTCTCCTCCTCTGCTACCCATCCTCCCCTCTCCTCCTCTGCTACCCATACTCCCCTCTCCTCCTCTGTTATCCATCCTCCTCTCTCCTCCTCTGTTATCCATCCTCCTCTCTCCTCCTCTGTTATCCATCCTCCCCTCTCGTCCTCTGCTACCCATCCTCCCCTCCTCTGTTATCCATCCTCCCCTCTCCTCCTCTGCTATCCATCCTCCCCTCCTCTGTTATCCATCCTCCCCTCTCCTCCTCTGCTACCCATCCTCCCCTCCTCTGTTATCCATCCTCCCCTCTCCTCCTCTGCTACCCTAGCCTTAATTGTCAAGTCTATATTTGAGTTGAGATGTCTAATAAACTCCAGTTTGACAAGAGACATTCATTAAAACGCATCACATGATAAATCTGACGTATGACATTTGAGCCACTGCGTCTACAAAACAATCAAACTCCAATGAAGGTTTCATTTACTGAAGAACAAACAGGTAGAGAGAAATAGAAGGTCAATGAAAGGCTTTTCCTGCTCATTAAAAAGCAACATGTTGTTTTTGTACAAACACTGTCATCTAATGAAGTTGCTATCCTGGTCAACTTGTGTGTTTTATCAGTGACCCTTCCTCTTTAACTAGGTTGATTATTTATAGCTCTTTTTGATGTATTCTGTGGTCCTCTGAGGCTCTTCTGGGGTCTGTGAGGGAGAGAGAGAATGAGAGAAGAGAGAGAGAGAGACTGACGGAGAGGGTGAGAGAGAGATAGAGACAGAGACTGAGGGAGAAACAGGAGAGGAGAGGAGAGGAGAAGAGGTGTAGGAGAGGAGTGGAGGAGAGGAGATGAGGTGGAGGAGAGGAGGAGGAGAGGAGAAGAGGTGGAGGGGAGGAGGAGGAGAGGTGGAAGAGAGAAGAGTTGGAGGAGAGGAGGAGGAGAGGAAAAGAGATGGAGGAGAGGAGGAGGAGAGGAGAAGAGGTGGAGGAGAGGAGGAGGAGAGGATAAGAGGTGGAGGAGACGAGAAGAGGTGGGGGAGAAGAGGAGGAGAGGAGAAGAGGTGGGGGAGAAGAGGAGGAGAGGAGAAGAGGTGGAGGAGAGGAGGAGGAGAGGAGAAGAGGTGGGGCAGAAGAGGAGGAGAGGAGAAGAGGTGGATGAGAGGAGAAGAGGTGGAGGAGACGAGAAGAGGTGGGGGAGACGAGGAGGAGAGGAGGAGAGGTGGAGGAGAGGAGAAGAGGTGGAGGAGAGGAGTGGGTGGGTGGAGGAGGTGGAGGAGAGGTGGAGGAGAGGTGGAGGAGAGGAGAAGAGGTGGAGAGAGAGGTGGAGGAGAGGAGAAGAGGTGGAGGAGAGGAGAAGAGGTGGAGGAGAGGAGGAGGAGAGGAGAAGAGGTGGAGGGGAGGAGGAGGAGAGGTGGAAGAGAGAAGAGTTGGAGGAGAGGAGGAGGAGAGGAGAAGAGGTGGAGGAGAGGAGGAGGAGGGGAGAAGAGGAGGAGGAGACGAGAAGAGGTGGGGGAGAAGAGGAGGAGAGGAGAAGAGGTGGGGGAGAAGAGGAGGAGAGGAAAAGAGGTGGAGGAGAGGAGGAGGAGAGGAGGAGAGGAGAAGAGGTGGAGGAGAGGAGGAGGAGAGGAGAAGAGGTGGGGCAGAAGAGGAGGAGAGGAGAAGATGTGGATGAGAGGAGAAGAGGTGGAGGAGACGAGAAGAGGTGGGGGAGACGAGGAGGAGAGGAGGAGAGGTGGAGGAGAGGAGAAGAGGTGGAGGAGAGGAGTGGGTGGAGGAGGTGGAGGAGAGGTGGAGGAGAGGAGAAGAGGTGTAGGAGAGGAGTGGAGGAGAGGAGATGAGGTGGAGGAGAGGAGGAGTTTTGGAGGAGAAGAGGTGGAGGGGAGGAGGAGGAGAGGTGGAAGAGAGAAGAGTTGGAGTAGAGGAGGAGGAGAGGAAAAGAGATGGAGGAGAGGAGGAGGAGAGGAGAAGAGGTGGAGGAGAGGAGGAGGAGAGGAATAAGAGGTGGAGGAGACGAGGAGAGGTGGGGGAGAAGAGGAGGAGAGGAGAAGAGGTGGGGGAGAAGAGGAGGAGAGAAGAGGGAGGAGAGGAGAGGAGAGGAGAAGAGGTGGGGCGAAGAGGAGGAGAGGAGAAGAGGTGGATGAGAGGAGAAGAGGTGGATGAGACGAGAGAGGTGGGGGAGACGAGGAGGAGAGGAGGAGAGGTGGAGGAGAGGAGAAGAGGTGGAGGAGAGGAGTGGGTGGGTGGAGGAGAGGTGGAGGAGAGGAGAAGAGGTGGAGGAGAGGTGGAGGAGAGGAGAAGAGGTGGAGGAGAGGAGAAGAGGTGGAGGAGAGGAATGGGTGGAGGAGGTGGAGGAGAGGTGGAGGAGAGGAGAAGAGGTGGAGGAGAGGTGGAGGAGAGGAGAAGAGGTGGAGGAGAGGAGGAGGAGAGGATAAAAGGTGGAGGAGAGGAGAAGAGGTGGAGGAGACGAGAAGAGGTGGGGGAGAGGAGGAGAGGAGGAGGAGAGGAGTGGGTGGAGGAGAGGTGGAGGAGAGGAGAAGAGGTGGAGGAGGAGAGGATAAAAGGTGGAGGAGAGGAGAAGAGGTGGAGGAGAGGAGTGGGTGGAGGAGGTGGAGGAGAGGTGGAGGAGAGGAGAGAGGTGAGAAAGGTGGAGGAGTAGGAAAGAGGTGGAGGAGAAGAGGAGAGAGTAAAAGTGTAGGAGGAGAGGAGAAGAGGTGGAGGAGAGGAGTGGGTGGAGGAGGTGGAGGAGAGGAGGAGAGGTGGAGGAGAGGAGAAGAGGTGGAGGAGAAGAGAGGGTGGAGGAGAGGAGAGGAGAAGAGGTGGAGGAGAGGAGAGGAGAAGAGGTGGGGGAGAGGAGGAGAGGAGAGGAGTGGGTGGGTGGAGGAGGTGTTCCCCAGATTCCAGTAGTAATTGTAAAAGTTTTCTTCAGAGAGAATCCCAGGAAGATCTGGGTCATCTCACTTCCGCCTTCCTCCTGGGGTGCTACGACCAAATACACCCCCCGAAATATCTCTGTCTGTGTTACTGAGGGTGAAATGTTGTAGTTAATTTATAATACAATTACCTTCCCATTATGATCAAGACTTTTAAAGAGTTTAAAATAAATCCCATCTAAGTGCATGGGCTTGATCACATTGCAACACTATGTGAGATAACTTCCCCTGAAATGGTGATATAAATTCCCCTGAAATGGTGATATAACTTCCCCTGAAATGGTGATATAACTTCCCCTGAAATGGTGATATAACTTCCCCTGAAATGGTGATATAACTTCCCCTGGAATGGTGAGATAACTTCCCATGGAATGGTGAGATAACTTCCCATGGAATGGTGAGATAACTTCCCCTGAAATGGTGATATAACTTCCCCTGAAATTGTGATATAACTTCCCCCCCTGAAATGGTGATATACGTAACTTCTCCTCATGAAATGGTGATATAACTTCTCCTCCTGAAATGGTGATGTAACTTCCCCCCCTGAAATGGTGATATACGTAACTTCTCCTCATGAAATGGTGATATAACTTCCCCTCCTGAAATGGTGATATAACTTCCCCCCCTGAAATTGTGATATAACTCCCCCCCTGAAATGGTGATACAGTATACGTAACTTCTCCTCATGAAATGGTGATATAACTTCCCCCCCTGAAATGGTTATATACGTAACTTCTCCTCATGAAATGGTTATATATCTTCTCCTCCTGAAATGGTGATATAACTTCCCCCCCTGAAATGGTGATATATCTTATCGTCCTGATATGGTGAAATAACTTATCGTCCTGAAATGGTGATATAACTTCTCGTTCCTGAAATTGTGATATAACCTCTCCTCTTGAAATGGTGATATAACCTCTCCTCCTGAAATGGTGATATAACTTCCCCTCCTGAAATGGTGATATAACTTCCCCTCCTGAAATGGTGATATAACCTCTCCTCATGAAATGGTGATATAACTTCTCCTCCTGAAATGGTGATATAACCTCTCCTCCTGAAATGGTGATATAACTTCTCTTCCTGAAATGGTGATATAACTTCCCCTCCTGAAATGGTGATATAACTTCTCTTCCTGAAATGGTGATATAACTTCTCCTCCTGAAATGGTGATATAACCTCTCCTCCTGAAATGGTGATATAACTTCTCTTCCTGAAATGGTGATATAACTTCCCCTCCTGAAATGGTGATATAACTTCTCCTCCTGAAATGGTGATATAACTTCTCCTCCTGAAATGGTGATATAACTTCTCTTCCTGGAATGGTGATATAACTTCCCCTCCTGAAATGGTGATATAACTTCTCCTCCTGAAGGGGTGATATAACTTCCCCTCCTGAAATGGTGATATAACTTCTCCGCCTGAAGGGGTGATATAACTACCCTTGAAATGGTGATGTAACTTCCCCTCCTGAAATGGTGATATAACTTCCCCTGAAATGGTGATATAACTTCTCGTTCCTGAAATGGTGATATAACTTCTCGTTCCTGAAATGGTGATGTAACTTCCCCTCCTGAAATGGTGATATAACTTCCCCTGAAATTGTGATATAATTTCTCC
>NW_024059675.1:49332-81132 GCF_016432855.1 Salvelinus namaycush | reverse complement strand
GGAGGAGAGTAGAGGGCTGGGTAGGAGGTAGAGGTGCTGGTGGGAGAGGTAGAGGGGTTAGAGGGCTGGGTGGATGGGAAGAGGGCTGGTGGATGGGAAGAGGGCTGGGTTGTTTTGGGGTTATACCTCCCAGTTGTAGGGGTAGAGGGCTGGGTGGAGAGGTAGAGGGAGGTGGGAGGCATGGTTGTTTTGGGGTTATACCTCCCATTTGTAGGAGTAGAGGGCTGGGTGGAGAGGTAGAGGGAGGTGGGAGGCAGGGGTATGTTTTGGGGTTATACCCCCAGTTGTAGGGGTAGAGGGCTGGGTAGAGAGGTAGAGGGCTGGGTAGAGGGGTAGAGGCTGGGAAGAGGAAGAGGGCTGGGTTTGTTTTGGGGTTATACCTCCCAGTTGTAGGGGTAGATGGCTGGGTGGAGAGGTAGAGGGAGGTGGGAGGCAGGGGTATGTTTTGGGGTTATACCTCCCAGTTGTAGGGGAAGAGGGCTGGGTGGAGAGGTAGAGGGAGGTGGAAGGCAGGGTTTATTTTGGGGTTATACCTCCCAGTTGTGGGTAGAAGGCTGGGTGGAGAGGTAGAGGTAGAGGGAGGTGGAAGGCAGGGGTATGTTTTGGGGTTATACCTCCCAGTTGTAGGGGAAGAGGGCTGGGTGGAGAGGTAGAGGGAGGTGGAAGGCAGGGTGTTGTTTGGGGTTATACCTCCCAGTTGTAGAGGTAGAGGGCTGGGTGGAGAGGTAGAGGGAGGGGAAGGCAGGGGTTTGTTTTGGGGTTATACCTCCCAGTTGTAGGGGTAGATGGCGTTTAGCATCCGGTAACCGTTGACAACACTGCAGTGGAGGTGCGCTCCGCTCACCACGAAGTCACACAGTGGGGCGGGGTCTTTAGGGCAGATGTCCGTCTCACCAGCGAATGGAGACACAGTGAGGGTGTGGCCAATTGGGCAGGAGTTGGTCGGCTGCATACTGGAGAATCCACCGTCCACGAATGCTGCGGGACGACACACAAACAGGGATGTGATCACATGCACCATGGAGCACTGCTTTATAGCAGTCTCTTTCAAACCTCAGGGAGCCGGTCCGTGGATCTAATCCGTTCCAGAACCACCTGATTACACTGATCAACTAATCATCAAGCCCTTGACTCAGGTGTGCTACATCAACTCAAATATAAAACGTTTTGTGTATTAGTTTAAAGTATAGCAGGGTTAGTATTAGCCCACAGATAGCGAGCAGTATGAGGACTCACCACTCCTTTGTAACTTGGTGGCTGTATACCACAGTACCCAGGCAGAAAGCAACCGCACAACAGCGCCTCCATGTTGGGGAAACACAGAACTGCAGTTAAACATCTGGCTCATAGACAGACACCATCACTAAGTTCTGCATGTTGATACTACTATCTACTGCTGTGTACCACGGTGAACCTGAGATTTACTCACGGTGACCTGAGATTACTCACGTGACCTGAGATTTACTCACGGTGACCTGAGATTTACTCACGGGACCTGAGATTTACTCACTGTAAACTGAGATTTATCACGGTAACTGAGATTTCACGGTAAACTGAGATTTACTCAGGGTAAACTGAGATTTACTCAGGGTAAACTGAGATTTACTCAGGGTAAACTGAAGATTTACTCAGGGTAAACTGGGATTACTCACCGTAAACTGAGATTTACTCACCGTAAACGAGATTACTCACGTTAGTTTTATCAATGTAATTGTCTATAGCATAGGACACACCTGCACCACGTCCTCTCTGGACGTGAACTTTGACCCAAGATTTTCTGTCCATCTGGGATGCGCGTCATGGCATGGCCAGGCGTCCGCTGGCCTGATGTGGGCGGCGGCCGGAAGCAAGAGGCGCACCATACGTTCTATCCACACAGACACGTTCCTCGCAGGGTGCAGCGGCCCCAGGATGTGGCCCTTCATCTGCCGCGCAAACCGCAGCATCTCGTCACGCACCGCGTCTGCACACGGACAGAGACACACACACAACACACACACACACACTCTACCCAGAATGGTCAACTTCTCAGTATATTAACTCTCTTACCCAGACTGGTCAACTTCTCAGTATAATTAACTCTCTTACCCAGACTGGTCAACTTCTCAGTAATTAACTCTCTACCCAGACTGGTCAACTTCTCAGTATAATTAACTCTCTTACCCAGACTGGTCAACTTCTCAGAATAATTAACTCTCTTACCAGACTGGTCAACTTCTCAGTATAATTAACTCTCTTACCCAGACTGGTCAACTTCTCAGTATAATTAACTCTCTTACCCAGACTGGTCAACTTCTCAGTATAATTAACTCTCTTACCCAGACTGGTCAACTTCTCAGTATAATAACTCTTACCCAGACTGGATCCACAGACTACGGCAGCAGCCACCAGGGACCCGCTGAGGCCCCCATGACTTGGGGTGCTCCTGAAATGGTGATATAACTTCTCGTTCCTGAAATGGTGATATAACTTCTCCTCCTGAAATGGTGATATAACTTCTCCTCCTGAAATGGTGATATAACTTCTCCTCCTGAAATGGTGATATAACTTCTCCACCTGAAATGGTGATATAACTTCTCGTTCCTGAAATGGTGATATAACTTCTCCTCCTGAAATGGTGATATAACTTCTCCTCCTGAAATGGTGATATAACTTCCCCTCCTGAAATGGTGATATAACTTCTCCTCCTGAAATGGTGATATAACTTCTCCTCCTGAAATGGTGATATAACTTCCCCTGAAATGGTGATATAACTTCTCCTCCTGAAATGGTGATATAACTTCCCCTGAAATGGTGATATAACTTCTCCTCCTGAAATGGTGATATAACTTCTCGTTCCTGATATGGTGAAATAACATCTCCTCCTGAAATGGTGATATAATTTCTCCTCCTGAAATGGTGATATAACTTCCTCTCCTGAAATGGTGATATAACTTCCCCTCCTGAAATGGTGAGATAACTTCTCCGCCTGAAGGGGTGATATAACTACCCTTGAAATGGTGATGTAACTTCCCCTCCTGAAATGGTGATATAACTTCCCCTGAAATGGTGATATAACTTCCCCTGAAATGGTGATATAACTTCCCCTCCTGAAATGGTGATCTATCTTATCGTCCTGAAATGGTGATATATTTTCCCCTCCTGAAATGGTGTTTGTTTACTCAACTAAATATAATAACCTAGTTGTTTCATTTGACAGAATTCGTCCATTCCATGGATTCTATTTCCATAGTTGTACGATCCCCCAGATATGTCATAGGCTGCATGCATCCCAAATGTCTCTGGTCAAAAGTAGTGCACTATATTTGACTGAGGCCTACAGTTCTCCAAGGTTGAGAGTGTCTCTCTCGCTCTCTCTCTCTATATCCCTCTCTCTCTGTCTCTCTGTCTCTCGGTCTATCCATCTCAATTTCTATCGCTGTCTATCAATTTCTATCGCTCTCGCCCTCTCTCCCTCCCTCTCCTTCTCTCTCTCTCCATCTCTCTCTCTCTCTCTCTCTCCCTCCCTCTCCTTCTCTCTCTCTCCATCTCTCTCTCCCTCTCTCTCTCTCCATCTCTCTCTCCCTCTCTCTCTCTCCATCTCTCTCTCCCTCTCTCTCGCCCTCTCTCTCGCCCTCTCTCTCTCCCTCTCTCTCTCTCCATCTCTCTCTCCCTCCCTCCCTCTGTCGCTCCTTCTCTCTCTCCCTCTCTCTCTATCCTTCTCTCTCTCTCCTTTCTCTCTCTCTCTCTCCCTCTCTCCTTCTCTCTCTCTCCTTCTCTCTCTCCTTCTCTCTCTCTCCTTTCTCTCTCTCTCTCTCCCTCTCTCCTTCTCTCTCTCTCCCTCTCTCTCTCCCTCTCTCTCCTTCTCTCTCTCTCCTTTCTCTCTCTCCCTCTCTCCATCTCAATCCCTCTCTCTCTCTCTCCCCCATCTCAATCTCTCTCTGTCTATCCATCCCAGTCCCTATCGCTGTCTATCCGTTTCTATCGCTCTCTCTCTCCCTCTCTCTCCCCATCTCAATCCCTCTCTCTATCCCTCTCTCTCTAGCCCTGGTTTCACCTTGCGTTAACATGTGGTTGTCGCCATCCAATCAAGATGATCCAATCTCTATCTGATGGAGATTTGTTGCGTCTACACCGGTGCCGCATTCTGCGGGGAGGACGGCTCATAATAATGTCTGGAACGGAGCGAATGGCTTCAGACACAGTTAAGGTGCCCCCAACCTCCTATGGTCTACACATGGCAATAAAACGTGTCTCTAATCTGCCCACTGCGTCCATATCCATAAACCTCCCATTATGACACGAGCTGTATAAATGGACAGAAAATAGCACACTTTTACAATCAATAGTTTTAAACAAAGACTGGGTGTAATACTGTCTCGATAACCTAAACCTGTCCACAGCTGTACTAATGAATATTCATAGAAACACTCCCATTCCTAAAAAAGTCACAACACAAATAAGTTGAGTATCAGGATGAAACAGGTTCAGTTACAGGCCCTAATGAAACAGGTTCAGTTACAGGCCCTAATGAAACAGGTTCAGTTACAGGCCCTAATGAAACAGGTTCAGTTACAGGCCCCAATGAAACAAAAACAGGTTCAGTTACAGGCCCTAATGAAACAGGTTCAGTTACAGGCCCCAATGAAACAAAAACAGGTTCAGTTACAGGACCTAATGAAACAGGTTCAGTTACAGGCCCTAATTAAACAGGTTCAGTTACAGGCCCTAATGAAACAGGTTCAGTTACAGGCCCTAATGAAACAGGTTCAGTTACAGGCCCTAATGAAACAGGTTCAGTTGCAGGCCCTAATGAAACAGGTTCAGTTACAGGCCCTAAAGAAACAGATTCAGTTACAGGCCCTAATGAAACAGGTTCAGTTACAGGCCCTAATGAAACAGGTTCAGTTACAGGCCCTAATGAAACAGGTTCAGTTACAGGCCCTAATGAAACAGGTTCAGTTACAGGCCCTAATGAAACAGGTTCAGTTACAGGCCCTAATGAAACAGGTTCAGTTACAGGCCCTAGTGAAACAGGTTCAGTTACAGGCCCTAATGAAACAGGTTCAGTTACAGGCCCTAATGAAACAGGTTCAGTTACAGGCCCTAATGAAACAGATTCAGTTACAGGCCCCAATGAAACAGGTTCAGTTAGAGGCCCCAATGAAACAGGTTCAGTTACAGGCCCTAATGAAACAGAAACAGGTTCAGTTACAGGCCCTAATGAAACAGAAACAGGTTCAGTTACAGGCCCTAATGAAACAGAAACAGGTTCAGTTACAGGCCCTAATGAAACAGGTTCAGTTACAGGCCCTAATGAAACAGGTTCAGTTACAGGCCCTAATAAAACAGATTCAGTTACAGGCCCTAATGAAACAGAAACAGGTTCAGTTACAGGCCCTAATGAAACAGAAACAGGTTCAGTTACAGGCCCTAATGAAACAGGTTCAGTTACAGGCCCTAATGAAACAGGTTCAGTTACAGGCCCTAGTGAAACAGGTTCAGTTACAGGCCCTAATAAAACAGATTCAGTTACAGGCCCTAATGAAACAGGTTCAGTTACAGGCCCTAATAAAACAGATTCAGTTACAGGCCCCAATTAAACAGATTCAGTTACAGGCCCTAGTGAAACAGGTTCAGTTACAGGCCCTAGTGAAACAGGTTCAGTTACAGGCCCTAGTGAAACAGGTTCAGTTACAGGCCCTAATAAAACAGATTCAGTTACAGGCCCCAATTAAACAGATTCAGTTACAGGCCCCAATTAAACAGATTCAGTTACAGGCCCTAGTGAAACAGGTTCAGTTACAGGCCCCAATTAAACAGATTCAGTTACAGGCCCTAGTGAAACAGGTTCAGTTACAGGCCCTAATGAAACAGGAGAAAGCTGTGCATTTGCGCAAAACTGAAAACACGAACCCCCACTTTTGATCATGGCAAGGCGACCGGAAACATGACCGAATACAAACAGTGCAGCTATTCCCTCCGCAAGGCAATCAAACAAGCAAAGCGTCAGTATAGAGACAAAGTAGAGTCGCAATTCAACGGCTCAGACACGAGACGTATGTTGCAGGGTCTACAGTCAATCACGGACCACAAAAAGAAAACCAGCCCCGTCGCAGACATCGACGTCTTGCTCCCAGACGAATTAAACAACTTCTTTGCTCGCTTTGAGGACAATACAGTGCCACTGACACGGCCCGCTACCAAAACCTGTGGGCTCTCCTTCTCCGTGGCCAATTAAACGTGTTAACCCTCGCAAGGCTGCCAGTCCAGACGGCATCCCTAGCCGCGTCCTCAGCATGCGCAGACCAGCTGGCTGGTGTGTTTACGGACATATTCAATCAATCTCTATCCCAGTCTGTTGTCCCCACATGCTTCAAGATGGCCACCATTGTTCCTGTTTCCAAGAAAGCTGAGGTAAATATCTTGACTGGATACCACTACTTGAACACTGAAAATAAATATCAACACTAATGTACCCGAACCTCCTGCTGAATATTTGACCACATCCCTACACTACCTATTTCACATGGTTTGTTCGTTTTTATTTACGACACATTTGTAATGTGTTCTTTTTCCTCAAAGTGACAACTTGAGATCTCTAAATAGCTGCTCGGTGTAGTTACCGTTGGTTTCCACTAGATGGCAGCCTAAGTTAGATGAAGTCACCGCTCTAGTAACCCGGCCCGTTGGTGCATGTTCAAAGCAGTTTTTTCTTCCTAGCTAGTTTTCTCTGGCTACACTTGATCTTGTTGTACGGGAGTGTGATTAACCATTTCAGCAGGTCAGATTGTATAGTTTTTAACAGAAGGCGCTAATATTGTCTTGAAAAATAATGACCGTAGACAGCTAAAACAAACTCCATGTGTAGTCGTTTTATTTGGTCGTAGAGGATCCCATAGACTGGTTTTTATTAACGCTCAAACCCTACGTAGATGCCTCTTGATTCTGGTTACGCAACACGGAACCCAAACCGGCTGCGCGCGCGCGCTATCGTGCATAAATGTATTTTGTCCCCCCACACCAAACGCGATCACGCCACGCAGGTTAAAATATCAAAACAAACTCTGAACCAATGACATTCATTTGGGAACAGGTTGAAAAGCATTAAACATGTATGGCAATTTAGCTAGTTAGCTTGCACTTGCTTGCTGTTGCTAGCTAATTTGTCCTATTTAGCTTGCTGTTGCTAGCTAATTTGTCCTATTTAGCTTGCTGTTGCTAGCTAATTTGTCCTATTTAGCTTGCTGTTGCTAGCTAATTTGTCCAGCAATAGTCAAAACAAAATATTTATTAAAGACAATTAGAAAGAAGGTTGGTACTTATTTATTTTGATCCAAAGAAACGAATGAGTGAGTCACTCAGTGTTATGCTGACAGTTATACGGAAAGTATTCAGACCCCTTGACTTTTTACAAATGGTTTTACCTTACAGCCTTATTCTAAAATTGATTAAATAAATAAAAAATCCTCAGCAATCTCCACACAATACCCAAAGTAAAAACAGGTTTTAAGAAATGTTCGCAAATGTATAAAAAAAAAATAAAAAAAAGATATACCTTATTTACATAAGTATTCAGACCATTTGCTATGAGACTCGAAAATTGAGCTCAGGTGCATCCTGTTATTTCCATTGATCATCCTTGAGATGTTTCTACAACTTGATTGGAGTCCACCTGTGGTAAATTCAATTGATTGGACATGATTTGGAAAGGCACACACCTGTCTATATAAGGTCCCACAGTTTACAGTGCTTGTCAGAGCAAAAACCAAGCCATGAGGTCAAAGGAATTGTCCTTAGAGCTCCGAGACAGGATTATGTCGAGGCACAGATCTGGGGAAGGGTACCAAAACATTTCTGCAGCATTGAAGGTCCCCAAGAACACAGTGGCCTCCATCATTCTTAAATGGAAGAAGCAATCGGGGGAGAAGGGCCTTGGTCGGGGAGGTGACCGAGAACCCGATGGTCACTCTGACAGCTCTAGAGTGACTCTGTGGAGATGGGAGAACCTTCCAGAAGGACAACCATCTCTGCGGCACTCCATCAATCAGGCGTTTATGGTAGAGTGGCCAGACAGAAGCCACTCCTCAGTAAAAGGCACATGACAGCCCGCTTGGAGTTTGCCAAAAGACACCTAAAGAACTCTCAGACCATGAGAAACAAGATTCTTTGGTCTGATGAAACCAAGATTGAACTCTTTGGCCTGAAAGCCAAGCGCCACATCTGGAGGAAACTTGGCACCATCGCTACAGTGAAGCATGGTGGTGGCGGCATCATGCTGTGAGGATGTTTTTCAGTGGCAGGGACTGGGAGGTGTTAGCGTTCGTTCCTTTCGTCCTTGTCAATCATTGGCTCATTGGTGAAATTAGCATTATGACAATATCTTTAATTAAATAATTCAAAAACCTTTATTAATGTAATTGCAGACAGAAGTTTACAATCATGAACACGCATGTTTCTGAGTAAGTTCTGCATCAAACAAAAGGTCTCAAGTTGTTTTATTAAACCCTCAGTCTAGCCTGGTGATGTCACTACCTACGTCATTACCTTTTTACTCCTGAGACCAAAACCGTGGCCTACCAAGCTATTTAAACAAGGCTTTTGGAGTTATCTAAAAGCTTAGCGGTGTCACGTCCTGACCAGAGTTCTTATGTGTTTTGCTTGTTTTAGTGTTGGTCAGGACGTGAGCTGGGTGGGCATTCTATGTTGTGTGTCTAGTTTGTCTGTTTCTGTGTTCGGCCTAATATGGTTCTCAATCAGAGGCAGCTGTCAATCGTTGTCCCTGATTGAGAATCATATATAGGTGGCTTGTTTTGTGTTGGGATTTTGTGGGTGGTTGTTTCCTGTCTCTGTGTTTTGTCTGCCACTTTTGGTTATTTTGTATTTGTAAGTGTTCTCTGTTTTATCGTTTATTAAACATGTTGAGCACTGGCTACGCTGCGTGTTGGTCCGATCCCTGCTACACCTCCTCTTCTCTTGAAGAGAGGGAAGGCTGCCGTTACAAGCGGTAAACGTCCACTCCTCAAAGTTGATTTATTGTGGAATGTTTGACTAGTCTCTTACCTCCTACACTCCCCTGCAGAGTTCTGTCTCAGTCACACATTCTCAGAGGGGCCTTTTTATAAGACAGAGAGATAGAGAACTAGAAAACAACAGCGGAACAATTCTAAACCTCTATAATGAATATATATATATTGTTAATCTGTAGTCTAGGACCCTATAAATGTAAGGAGGGAGGGGTCTTATAACCCCTCCCCTTCTATTAATATAACATACGCATAATCAATTATTCTAATTCATCAAACATTTGTACAGCCCCAATCATGACCCCTAGGTGAACTTCTAACCTAGACAGGATCGAGGGAAAGATGAACTAAGCAAAGTACAGAGAGATCCTTGATGAAAGCCTGATCGCTCAGGACCTCAGACTGGAGTGAAGGTTCACCTTCCAACAGGACAACAACCCTGAGCACACAGCCAAGACAATGCTGGAGTGGCCTCGGAACAAGTCTCTGAATGTCCTTGGCCCAGCCAGAGGCCGGACTTGAACCCGATCGAACATCTTTGGAGAGAACTGAAAATAGCTGTGAAGCAACGCTCCTCATCCAACCTGACAAAGCACGAGAGGAACTGCAGAGAAGAATGGAAGAAACTTCACAAATACAGGTGTGCCAAGCTTGTAGCGTCATACCCAAGAAGAGTCGAGGCTGTAATCGCTGCCCAAGGTGCTTCAACAAAGTACTGAGTCAAGGGTCTGAATACTTATGTTTCCGTTTTTAACTTTCATACATTTGCAAACAATTCTAAAAAACTGTTTTTTCTTTGTCATTATGGGGTATTGTGTGTAGATTGATGAGGAAAATAAACAACTTATTGAATTTTAGTATAACGCTGTAATTTATATATATATATTTTTAAAGTCAAGGGGTCTTAGCCAAATGCAATGAAAACACAAGTATAACACTTACTGTACAGACTGAAAACAGAAACTACAGTACAGACTGAAAACACAAGCATATACAGGGCAGACAGGAAACAAATATAACAAGTACAGTACAGACTGAAAACACATTAATATTCTGTATTGACTGAGAACACAAGCATAACACTAAATACTGAAAATACAAGCATAACACTAACAGTAAAGACTGAAAACACAAGCATTAAATGTACAGTACAGACTGAAAAACAAGCTAAATACATACAGTACAGACTGAAAACATGAGCAGTACAGACTGAAAACACAGGCATATTGTACACAGGCATATTGTGTACAGACTGAAAACACAAGCATAACACTTACACAGTAGTTGTGGTCAGTGGTTTTGTGGTTATCTTCAGTAGTTGTGTGGTAGTGGTCAGTATTTTTGGTCAGTTTTTGTAGTTAGTAGTAGTCAGAAGTTTGGTCAGTAGTTGTGGTTGTTGTCAGTAGTTGTGGTTGTTGTCACTAGATGTTTGGTTGTGGTCAGTAGTTGTGTGGTTGTTATCAGTAGTTGTTTGGTTGTGGTCAGTAGTTGTGGTTGTGGTCAGTAGTTGTGTGGTTGTGGTCAGTAGTTGTGTGGTTGTTGTCAGTAGTTGTGGTTGTTGTCAGTGGTTGTGTGGTTGTTGTCAGTAGTTGTGTGGTTGTGGTCAGTAGTTGTGGTTGTTGTCAGTGGTTGTGTGGTTGTGGTCAGTAGTTGTGGTTGTGGTCAGTGGTTGTGTGGTTGTGGTCAGTAGTTGTGGTTGTTGTCAGTAGTTGTGTGGTTGTTGTCAGTAGTTGTGTGGTTGTGGTCAGTAGTTGTGGTTGTTGTCAGTGGTTGTGTGGTTGTGGTCAGTAGTTGTGGTTGTGGTCAGTAGTTGTGGTTGTTGTCAGTAGTTGTGGTTGTTGTCAGTAGGTGTTTGGTTGTGGTCAGTAGTTGTGTGGTTGTTGTCAGTAGATTTTTGGTTGTTGTCAGTAGATTTTGGTTGTTGTCAGTAGGTGTTTGGTTGTGGTCAGTAGGTGTTTGGTTGTGGTCAGTAGTTGTGGTTGTTTTCAGTGGTTGTGTGGTTGTGGTCAGTAGTTGTGGTTGTTGTCAGTAGTTGTGGTTGTTGTCACTAGATGTTTGGTTGTTGTCAGTAGTTGTGGTTGTTGTCAGTGGTTGTGTGGTTGTTGTCAGTAGGTGTTTGGTTGTGGTCAGTAGTTGTGGTTGTTGTCAGTAGTTGTGGTTGTGGTCAGTAGTTGTGTGGTTGTGGTCAGTAGTTGTGGTTGTTGTCAGTGGTTGTGTGGTTGTTGTCAGTAGTTGTGTGGCTGTTGTCAGTAGTTGTGTGGCTGTTGTCAGTGGTTGTGTGGTTGTTGTCAGTAGTTGTGTGGTTGTTGTCAGTAGTTGTGTGGCTGTTGTCAGTAGTTGTGTGGTTGTTGTCAGTAGTTGTGGTTGTTGTCAGTGGTTGTGTGGTTGTTGTCAGTAGGTGTTTGGTTGTGGTCAGTAGTTGTGTGGTTGTTGTCAGTAGTTGTGTGGTTGTTGTCAGTAGATTTTTGGTTGTTGTCAGTAGATTTTGGTTGTTGTCAGTAGGTGTTTGGTTGTGGTCAGTAGGTGTTTGGTTGTGGTCAGTAGTTGTGGTTGTTGTCAGTAGGTGTGGTTGTTTTCAGTGGTTGTGTGGTTGTGGTCAGTAGTTGTGGTTGTTGTCAGTAGTTGTGGTTGTTGTCAGTAGTTGTGTGGCTGTTGTCAGTAGTTGTGTGGTTGTTGTCAGTAGTTGTGGCTGTTGTCAGTAGTTGTGTGGTTGTTGTCAGTAGTTGTGTGGTTGTTGTCAGTAGATTTTTGGTTGTTGTCAGTAGATTTTGGTTGTTGTCAGTAGGTGTTTGGTTGTGGTCAGTAGGTGTTTGGTTGTTGTCAGTAGTTGTGGTTGTTGTCAGTGGTTGTGTGGTTGTTGTCAGTAGGTGTTTGGTTGTGGTCAGTAGTTTCGGTCAGTAGTTGTGTGGTTGTTGTCAGTAGTTGTGTGGTTGTGGTCAGTAATTGTTTGGTTGTGGTCAGTAGTTGTTTGGTTGTGGTCAGTAGTTGTGGTTGTGGTCAGTAGTTGTGTGGTTGTGGTCAGTAGTTGTGGTTGTTGTCAGTAGTTGTGGTTGTTGTCAGTAGTTGTGGTTGTGGTCAGTAGTTGTGGTTGTTGTCAGTAGTTGTGGTTGTTGTCAGTAGTTGTGGTTGTTGTCAGTAGTTGTGGTCAGTGGCTGTGGTTGTTGTCAGTAGTTGTGGTTTAGTAGGTGTGTGGTTGTGGTCAGTAGTTGTGTGGTTGTGGTCAGCAGTTGTGGTCAGTAGTTGTGTGGTTGTGGTCAGTATTTGTGTGGTTGTGGTCAGTATTTAAGTTTGACTTTGTAACGAGTGCACAGCATGGTGTTTTGGGAAACGGGTGGGACACAGTCTGTGTGTTTTTGTCTGTCTGTCTGTCTGTCTGTCTGTCTGTCTGTCTGTCTGTCTGTCTGTCTGTCTGTCTGTCTGTCTGTGGTCATCAGCTTTGATGCTATCCAGAATTTGACTAGATTTTACTACTAGTTTTTAATGACTGATAGTTTTTCATCAGCATGCTAGGCTAGCTAATGCTATAGGAGCCCGTTGGATTCTCCAACACATCCGGGTAGCTACAACATATCCGGGTAGCTACAACTCATCCGGGTAGCTACAACTCATCCGGGTAGCTACAACACATCCGGGTAGCTACAACTCATCCGGGTAGCTACAACTCATCTGGGTAGCTACAACTCATCCGGGTAGCTACAACTCATCCGGGTAGCTACAACTCATCCGGGTAGCTACAACACATCCGGGTAGCCACAACACATCCGGGTAGCTACAACTCATCCGGGTAGCTACAACTCATCCGGGTAGCTACAACACATCCGGGTAGCTACAACACATCCGGGTAGCCACAACTCATCCGGGTAGCTACAACTCATCCGGGTAGCTACAACACATCCGGGTAGCTACAACACATCCGGGTAGCTACAACACATCCGGGTAGCTACAACTCATCCGGGTAGCTACAACTCATCCGGGTAGCTACAACACATCCGGGTAGCTACAACACATCTGGGTAGCTACAACTCATCCGGGTAGCTACAACACATCCGGGTAGCTACAACTCATCCGGGTAGCTACAACTCATCCGGGTAGCTACAACTCATCCGGGTAGCTACAACACATCCGGGTAGCTACAACACATCCGGGTAGCCACAACACATCCGGGTAGCTACAACACATCCGGGTAGCTACAACTCATCCGGGTAGCTACAACACATCCGGGTAGCTACAACTCATCCGGGTAGCTACAACATATCCGGGTAGCTACAACACATCCGGGTAGCTACAACTCATCCGGGTAGCTACAACATATCCGGGTAGCTGCAACACATCCGGGTAGCTACAACACATCCGGGTAGCCACAACTCATCCGGGTAGCTACAACACATCCGGGTAGCTACAACTCATCTGGGTAGCTACAACACATCCGGGTAGCTACAACTCATCCGGGTAGCTACAACTCATCCGGGTAGCTACAACACATCCGGGTAGCTACAACACATCTGGGTAGCTACAACACATCCGGGTAGCTACAACTCATCCGGGTAGCTACAACACATCCGGGTAGCTACAACTCATCCGGGTAGCTACAACTCATCCGGGTAGCTACAACTCATCTGGGTAGCTACAACTCATCCGGGTAGCCACAACACATCCGGGTAGCCACAACACATCTGGGTAGCTACAACACATCCGGGTAGCCACAACTCATGGGTGTGTTGATCCAAGAGAGCACACGGCTACAGGACTGGTGGTGGATCCCTGGACCACTCAACATAGCCGACATTATCACTCGAGGAGCTGGGCCAAAGGAACTTGATGCCCATTCAGAGTGGCAGCAAGGGCCAGAGTTTCTATATCTTCCAGAGAGCGAGTGGCCAATTATGTCGTCAAAAGATGTGTCTGTGACAGCTCGAGAGAGCATTAACAATATGCAAAAGAAGTCATTTGTGGCAGCACTCACCAGAGCCCAAGCGAAAAGAAGTCTTCCAAGTCTTGTGGGACGATTTCCTGCTGGTGCAGCTGTCCTAAACTTGGTGGATGAGAGGCGCTTTAGTAGCCTAAAGTGTCTAATCAAGACTGTTGCTTTTATCTGGAGAGCCGCCAAAAAGTTTAGATCTGCAACAAAGTCCATCGAGACCCCAAAGTGGGAGGCGATTCCCACAAAAGGAGTTATCACCGCCACAGAACGTCAAGAGGCAATAAGAGACATCTATCTTGCTGCTCAAGAGGGGGTGACGTTCCCAACTACCACTACGGACCGCTTGGTTGTGTACAGAGAGCCAGAATCTGGGTTACTAGTCTGCGGTGGGAGAATCCATGGCTTCAGGGAGGATGGCGCTGCAGTTCCCCTTCTGCCTTTCAATGCATGGGTCTCTACTTTATTGGCACGGGAGGCGCACGATGAGGGTCATGAAGGTGTGGCTGCAACCCTGCTGAAAATGAGGAGGAAAGCCTGGGTCATCCAAGGAAGAAAAATTTCCCAAAAAGTAGTGGATAACTGCCTTTTCTGCAAAAAGTCAAGAGCGAGGGTGCGAACAGGTAATGGCTGACTTACCTGCTGAAAGAGCCACACCTGCAGCTCCGTTCGAGTTCACTACAGTCGACCTCTTCGGACCGTACCTTGTCAAAGATGACATCAAGAAACGGGTCTCAATGAAAGTGTGGGGTGTCGTCTTCAGCTGTATGGCCAGCAGGGCAATTCATGCAGACCTGGTCAACACAATGTCGACAGAGAGCTTCTTGATGGCTTACCAACGCTTTACTGCAATTAGAGGGCACCCAAGAAAGATCTGGTCCGACCCGGGGACAAACTTCATCGGCGCCAAACCTGTCCTAAGAGAGCTGTACCAGTTCCTGGATGCTCAGAATAGAACTTCAATAGAAGAGATGTCGGCTCAAAAAGGTACCAAATGGGAGTGGACAATTCACCCTGCTGACTCACCTCACCGCAATGGGGCTGCTGAAGCCGCTGTTCGCATTCTCAAGAAGGCACTGCAGAGCCTGGGCAACAACACTGGCCTTAGCTACAGCGAGCTTCAGACAACACTACAACTTGCTGCAAACCTTGCCAACGAATGCCCAATAGATGCCAGGGTGCAGAGCCATGAAGAAAGCGTGCAGTATGTGTCACCCAACACACTTCTCCTGGGCCGAGCCTCTCCAAGCGGTGAGATCAGAACATTTGACTTTGCGAACTACCCTTACAAGAGACTCAGAGAGATGCAGAACCAGGTCAACAAGTTCTGGAGGTCTTGGAGCCAGCTTGCCGGCCCAAACTTATTTCTGAGAAGTAAATGGCACACTTCATATCGCAACGTTGCTGTCGGAGATATTGTCTGGTTGTGTGACCAAAATGCAGTGAGGGGCCAATTCAAGCTAGGACGGGTGGTGAGCGTTAATCCAGATGCTAAGGGCATTGTTCGAGACGTGAACGTCAAAGTGGTCCAAAGCTCCTGCCTTCCTGTCACAAAACCCGCACTAAACTGGCCATCGGCCAAAGTCCTGAAAGAAGCTACGCAAACCACAGTCCTGCACAGAGATGTTCGACGCCTGGTTGTCTTGCTACCAGTTGAGGATCAAACTCGGAGCTGACCGGCAGTATGTAGGTGTTGATTTACGATCTTTCCATCGGTTCCCGTGGGAAGATTGAGTGGGAGGTGTGCTGACAAACTGCCTGGGTGCTCCTCAGTGGTGAAAGTCCTCCTCCTTCAATCAGTGGTGAACCAGGTGGAACAAATCTTCCAGGCAATCTGGGCGTGCCAGCACCTGGCTCTGCTGTTGTCTTTAGACCGCAGTGAAAGGAGCATTTATAACACCACAAGACCAAGGAAACTTCATCTTTGTGATCAAGGTGACTGTGCAAGTCCAAGCCCTCCACAAAACTGTGAAAGACAGCCGGTAAGCGCCATATTGGCCATGCTTTGCTAGACTGCTAATGATACTCTGGAAAACACAGACTCTTAACTCTTAACTTTGATAGGACTTTTGCAGTGGTATTTATAACTTCAAATGTTGTTTGTGGGGTATAAAGGAAAAGTAAGAAGAGCCAAATTCATTGTTGACAAAGAACTTGTTTGAAATGGTTAAAAGTAATTTAAACTTTGTAGAAATCTTAGTAAACCAAGTTCTTAATTCAGTAACAAATGTATAGTCTAAAAAATCTTTGGCTAAAAAATGTAAGATTTGTCTGCTTAAAACTACTGATTAGAAAATAAATGTAATTTTTTACTACTAAAAATATTTTGAATGTATTTGGCTAAAATGCAAATTTAGATAAAAATATACTGATTCTGCTCATTTGATTAAAAATTGTGGGTTTCTATTTTGGGAAACATTTGCTTAAAAGTGGAAACCTTGTATTTTATAATGGCAGAAATGTGTTTATCTGAGGTGAATGTGGATAATTTTGTGTATTTTTGTGTATTTTTGTGCTACTTACCCTAACGCTAGGCGTTGCATTTTCATGGAATCCAATGATTTTTGAAAACGGAAACCATCGACTCCAAACGGAAAAACGTTTTTGCAATGAAAACAGGAGTTTCCGTTTGACAAATGAAGGTAGGTTTCCTCCTCGTGTCCTTCTGCATCCCTTTGGTTTCTGGTGAACACATCCCTTGTTGTATGTAGACACTACGGCACCCTGGTTCATGTGGTGGTGCTAATCAGATCATTCTCAGTGGGGACTTTAAACAACGACAGATTGATGCTGAAGAACATCACATGGACCCCTATTCAACAAACCGTATCAGTAGGAGAGCTGATGTAGGATCAATGATGTCTTTAAGATCATAATGAATAAGAGAGGAGAGCTGGTCTAGGATCAGTTATGTCTTTAAGATCATAATGAATAAGAGGGGAGAGCTGGTCTAGGATCAGTTATGTCTTTAAGATCATAATGAATAAGAGAGGAGAGCTGGTCTAGGATCAGTTATGTCTTTAAGATCATAATGAATAAGAGAGGAGAGCTGGTCTAGGATCAGTTATGTCTTTAAGATCATAATGAATAAGAGAGGAGAGCTGGTCTAGGATCAGTTATGTCTTTAAGATCATAATGAATAAGAGAGGAGAGCTGGTCTAGGATCAGTTATGTCTTTAAGATCATAATGAATAAGAGAGGAGAGCTGGTCTAGGATCAGTTATGTCTTTAAGATCATAATGAATAAGAGAGGAGAGCTGGTCTAGGATCAGTTATGTCTTTAAGATCATAATGAATAAGAGAGGAGAGCTGGTCTAGGATCAGTTATGTCTTTAAGATCATAATGAATAAGAGAGGAGAGCTGGTCTAGGATCAGTTATGTCTTTAAGATCATAATGAATAAGAGGAGAGCTGGTCTAGGATCAGTTATGTCTTTAAGATCATAATGAATAAGAGGAGAGCTGGTCTAGGATCAGTTATGTCTTTAAGATCATAATGAATAAGAGGGGAGAGCTGGTCTAGGATCAGTTATGTCTTTAAGATCATAATGAATAAGAGAGGAGAGCTGGTCTAGGATCAGTTATGTCTTTAAGATCATAATGAATAAGAGAGGAGAGCTGGTCTAGGATCAGTTATGTCTTTAAGATCATAATGAATAAGAGAGGAGAGCTGGTCTAGGATCAGTTATGTCTTTAAGATCATAATGAATAAGAGAGGAGAGCTGGTCTAGGATCAGTTATGTCTTTAAGATCATAATGAATAAGAGGAGAGCTGGTCTAGGATCAGTTATGTCTTTAAGATCATAATGAATAAGAGAGGAGAGCTGGTCTAGGATCAGTTATGTCTTTAAGATCATAATGAATAAGAGGGGAGAGCTGGTCTAGGATCAGTTATGTCTTTAAGATCATAATGAATAAGAGGGGAGAGCTGGTCTAGGATCAGTTATGTCTTTAAGATCATAATGAATAAGAGAGGAGAGCTGGTCTAGGATCAGTTATGTCTTTAAGATCATAATGAATAAGAGGAGAGCTGGTCTAGGATCAGTTATGTCTTTAAGATCATAATGAATAAGAGGGGAGAGCTGGTCTAGGATCAGTTATGTCTTTAAGATCATAATGAATAAGAGGGGAGAGCTGATCCTAGATCAGCAGTCTGACACGCTCTCTGAATAATACAGGCCATAGGCTCTGATTACCAGCTTCCTGTTGATGCAGTACAGAGACCATGGACTATTTGTTCACAACACAGAGAGAGAGAGACACGAGACACACTGAAGAGATCTGGGAGACAAGAGGTCTCCAACTGATTGGCTAAGAACTATAATCAATTTACTAATTGATTGTCTCTGATATGCACCATTGAGGACAGCACACATTCCACCGAGAGACCCGGGTGCTGCTGATCGACATCGATAACCGGCATCAAACTCTGGTGTATTCATTAGGAACCAAACGAAACAAAACAGGGAGGGACCTACCTGAATTTGTCTGAAAGTAATTGGTTTTCATCATAAAATGTTCTGAATTCTGAATGTTTTTGCTACGGTGTGTGACTAATGAATACACCCCTTGAACTAGTGCGACTGATGTTATCTATGTAAAGAGCTCAACCAGAGTTCTCCGGCTCTATTCACTCTGTTCAACCTCCTTGATTGGATTTACAAATAACTCTGAGGACTTGTTACCACTCCGCCTGTCTGCTAAAAGATATTCTCCTGCTGAGAAGACTAAACCTCATAGAGGTTGAGAAGAAAAAAAATCAAGCCTGATATCCTCTCCTCGTCTCCTTGGACACCAAACGATAACAAGCCTGATATCCTCTCCTCGTCTCCTTGGACACCAAACGAGCCTGATATCCTCTCCTCGTCTCCTTGGACACCAAACGATAACAAGCCTGATATCCTCTCCTCGGACACCAACAACAGTGAAAGTCAAGTCTAGTTGATTGTCGTTCCTGTATCCTAAACATGTCTCCATCGAAGTCTGTGGAGGCTCCTCTCTCCAGTGGGCAGTCTGCGTCTGGTCAGTCTGTGCCTGCTCCTCTGTCCATCTCCTTCTCTGGATCGGGGTTCCTGGCTACGTACCAGTTGGGTGTGGCCCAGAGCATGCTGGACCGGTCCCCCTGGGTGCTGCAAGCAGCCCCTAAGGTCATGGGGGCCTCAGCCGGGTCCCTGGTGGCTGCTGCCGTAGTCTGTGGATCCAGTCTGGGTAAGAGTTAATTATACTGAGAAGTTGACCAGTCTGGGTAAGAGAGTTAATTATACTGAGAAGTTGACCAGTCTGGGTAAGAGAGTTAATTATACTGAGAAGTTGACCAGTCTGGGTAAGAGAGTTAATTATACTGAGAAGTTGACCAGTCTGGGTAAGAGAGTTAATTATTCTGAGAAGTTGACCAGTCTGGGTAAGAGAGTTAATTATACTGAGAAGTTGACCAGTCTGGGTAAGAGAGTTAATTATACTGAGAAGTTGACCAGTCTGGGTAAGAGAGTTAATTATACTGAGAAGTTGACCAGTCTGGGTAAGAGAGTTAATTATACTGAGAAGTTGACCAGTCTGGGTAAGAGTGTGTGTGTGTGTGTGTGTGTGTGTCTCTGTCCGTGTGCAGACGCGGTGCGTGACGAGATGCTGCGGTTTGCGCGGCAGATGAAGGGCCACATCCTGGGGCCGCTGCACCCTGCGAGGAACGTGTCTGTGTGGATAGAACGTATGGTGCGCCTCTTGCTTCCGGCCGACGCCCACATCAGGGCCAGCGGACGCCTGGCCATCGCCATGACGCGCATCCCAGATGGACAGAACATCTTGGTGTCAAAGTTCACGTCCAGAGAGGACGTGGTGCAGGTGTGTCCTATGCTATAGACAATTACATTGATAAAACTAACGTGAGTAAATCTCAGTTTACGGTGAGTAAATCTCAGTTTACGGTGAGTAAATCTCAGTTTACCCTGAGTAAATCTCAGTTTACCCTGAGTAAATCTCAGTTTACCCTGAGTAAATCTCAGTTTACCCTGAGTAAATCTCAGTTTACCGTGAGTAAATCTCAGTTTACCGTGAGTAAATCTCAGTTTACAGTGAGTAAATCTCAGGTCACCGTGAGTAAATCTCAGGTCACCGTGAGTAAATCTCAGGTCACCGTGAGTAAATCTCAGGTCACCGTGAGTAAATCTCAGGTCACCGTGGTACACAGCAGTAGATAGTAGTATCAACATGCAGAACTTAGTGATGGTGTCTGTCTATGAGCCAGATGTTTAACTGCAGTTCTGTGTTTCCCCCACATGGAGGCGCTGTTGTGCGGTTGCTTTCTGCCTGGGTACTGTGGTATACAGCCACCAAGTTACAAAGGAGTGGTGAGTCCTCATACTGCTCGCTATCTGTGGGCTAATACTAACCCTGCTATACTTTAAACTAATACACAAAACGTTTTATATTTGAGTTGATGTAGCACACCTGAGTCAAGGGCTTGATGATTAGTTGATCAGTGTAATCAGGTGGTTCTGGAACGGATTAGATCCACGGACCGGCTCCCTGAGGTTTGAAAGAGACTGCTATAAAGCAGTGCTCCATGGTGCATGTGATCACATCCCTGTTTGTGTGTCGTCCCGCAGCATTACGTGGACGGTGGATTCTCCAGTATGCAGCCGACCAACTCCTGCCCAATTGGCCACACCCTCACTGTGTCTCCATTCGCTGGTGAGACGGACATCTGCCCTAAAGACCCCGCCCCACTGTGTGACTTCGTGGTGAGCGGAGCGCACCTCCACTGCAGTGTTGTCAACGGTTACCGGATGCTAAACGCCATCTACCCCTACAACTGGGAGGTATAACCCCAAAACAAACCCCTGCCTTCCACCTCCCTCTACCTCTCCACCCAGCCCTCTACCTCTACAACTGGGAGGTATAACCCCAAAACAAACCCCTGCCTTCCACCTCCCTCTACCTCTCCACCCAGCCCTCTTCCCCTACAACTGGGAGGTATAACCCCAAAACATACCCCTGCCTTCCACCTCCCTCTACCTCTACCTCTCCACCCAGCCTTCTACCCCTACAACTGGGAGGTATAACCCCAAAATAAACCCCTGCCTTCCACCTCCCTCTACCTCTCCACCCAGCCCTCTTCCCCTACAACTGGGAGGTATAACCCCAAAACATACCCCTGCCTCCCACCTCCCTCTACCTCTCCACCCAGCCATCTACCCCTACAACTGGGAGGTATAACCCCAAAACAAACCCAGCCCTCTTCCCATCTTCCCAGGCCTCTACCCCTCTACCCAGCCCTCTACCTCTCTACCCAGCCCTCTACCCCTACAACTGGGAGGTATAACCCCAAAACATACCCCTGCCTCCCACCTCCCTCTACCTCTCCACCCAGCCCTCTACTCCTACAAATGGGAGGTATAACCCCAAAACAAACCATGCCTCCCACCTCCCTCTACCTCTCCACCCAGCCCTCTACCCCTACAACTGGGAGGTATAACCCCAAAACAAACCCAGCCCTCTTCCCATCCACCCAGCCCTCTTCCCATCCACCCAGCCCTCTACCCCTCTACCTCTCCACCCAGCCCTCTACCTCTACCCAGCCCTCTACCTCTCCACCCAGCCCTCTACCCCTCTACCTCTCCACCCAGCCCTCTACCCTCTACCTCTCCACCCAGCCCTCTACCCCTCTACCTCTCCACCCAGCCCTCCACCTCTCCACCCAGCCCTCTACCCCTCTATCTCTCCACCCAGCCCTCTACCCCTCTATCTCTCCACCCAGCCCTCTACCCCTCTATCTCTCCACCCAGCCCTCTACCCCTCTATCTCTCCACCCAGCCCTCTACCCCTCTACCTCTCCACCCAGCCCTCTACCCCTCTACCCCTCTACCTCTCCACCCAGCCCTCTACGCCTCTACCTCTCCACCCAGCCCTCCACCCATCTACCTCTCCACCCAACCCTCTACCTCTCCACCCAGCCCTCTACCCCTCTACCTCTCCACCCAGCCCTCTACCCCTCTACCTCTCCACCCAGCCCTCTACCCCTCTACCTCTCCACCCAGCCCTCTACCCTCCACCTCTCCACCCAGCCCTCTAGCCCTCTAGCCCTCTACCTCTCCACCCAGCCCTCTACGCCTCTACCTCTCCACCCAGCCCTCCACCCATCTACCTCTCCACCCAGCCCTCTACCCCTCTACCTCTCCACCCAGCCCTCTACCTCTCCACCCAGCCCTCTACCCCTCTACCTCTCCACCCAGCCCTCTACCCCTCTACCTCTCACCCCCTCTACCTCTCCACCCAGCCCTCTAGATTAATTATGCGTGCTTAAGTATCCATAATGAATAAGAGGGAGAGCTGGTCTAGGATCAGTTATGTCTTTAAGATCATAATGAATAAGAGGGGAGAGCTGGTCTAGGATCAGTTATGTCTTTAAGATCAAGTAATAAGAGGGAGAGCTGGTCTGAGATCAGTTATGTCTTTAAGATCATAATGAATAAGAGAGGAGAGCTGGTCTAGGATCAGTTATGTCTTTAAGATCTAATGAATAAGAGAGGAGAGCTGGTCTAGGATCAGTTATGTCTTTAAGATCATAATGATAGAGGAGAGAGCTGGTCTAGGATCAGTTATGTCTTTAAGATCATAATGAATAAGAGGAGAGCTGGTCTAGGATCAGTTATGTCTTTAAGATCATAATGAATAAGAGAGGAGAGCTGGTCTAGGATCAGTTATGTCTTTAAGATCATAATGAATAAGAGAGGAGAGCTGGTCTAGGATCAGTTATGTCTTTAAGATCATAATGAATAAGAGGAGAGCTGGTCTAGGATCAGTTATGTCTTTAAGATCATAATGAATAAGAGGGAAGCTGGTCTAGGATCAGTTATGTCTTTAAGATCATAATGAATAAGAGGAGAGCTGGTCTAGGATCAGTTATGTCTTTAAGATCATAATGAATAAGAGAGGAGAGCTGGTCTAGGATCAGTTATGTCTTTAAGATCATAATGAATAAGAGAAGAGCTGGTCTAGGATCAGTTATGTCTTTAAGATCATAATGAATAAGAGAGGAGAGCTGCTAGGATCAGTTATGTCTTAAGATCATAATGAATAAGAAGGAGAGCTGTCTAGATCAGTTATGTCTTTAAGATCTATGAATAAGAGAGGAGAGCTGGTCTAGGATCAGTTATGTCTTTAAGATCATAATGAATAAGAGGAGAGCTGGTCTAGGATCAGTTATGTCTTTAAGATCATAATGAATAAGAGAGGAGAGCTGGTCTAGGATCAGTTATGTCTTTAAGATCATAATGAATAAGAGGGGAGAGCTGGTCTAGGATCAGTTATGTCTTTAAGATCATAATGAATAAGAGATGAGAGCTGGTCTAGGATCAGTTATGTCTTTAAGATCATAATGAATAAGAGGGGAGAGCTGATCCTAGATCAGCAGTCTGACACGCTCTCTGAATAATACAGGCCATAGGCTCTGATTACCAGCTTCCTGTTGATGCAGAACAGAGACCATGGACTATTTGTTCACAACACAGAGAGAGAGACGAGACACACTGAAGAGATCTGGGAGACAAGAGGTCTCCAACTGATTGGCTAAGAACTATAATCAATTTACTAATTGATTGTCTATGATGTTTATTTTTATTTAACCTTTATTTAACTAGGCAAGTTAGTTAGGAATAAATTCGTATTTGCATAGACGACCTACCAAAAGGCAAAAAGCCTGCTGCAGGGATGTGGATATATGTATATATATATATATATAGGACAAAGCACGCATCACGACAAGAGACACCACAACACTACATAAAGAGAGACCTAAGACAACAACATATCCAAGACAGCAACACATGACAACACAACATGGTAGGAACACAACATGGTAGGAACACAGCATGGCATCAACACAACATGACAACAACATGGTAGGAACATGACAACAACATGGTAGCAACACAGCATGGTAGCAACACAACATGACAACAACATGGTAGGAACATGACAACAACATGGTATGAACATGACAACATGTAGAACCCAACATGGTAGCAACACAGCATGGTAGCAACATAGACAGAAAAAACAAAAAAACAACATACAACAACATGGTACAACACAACTGACACAACATGGACAACACAACATGACAACAACATGGTAGCAACACAACATGACCAACATGGAGCAACAACATGACAACACATGTGCAACACAAACATGGCAACAACATGGTAGCAACACAACATGACAACAACATGGTAGCAACACAACATGACAACAACATGGTAGCACACACAATGCACAAACATGGTCAACACAACATGACAACAACATGGTAGCAACACAAATGACAACAACATGGTAGCAACACAACATGACAACAGCATGCAGCAACACAACATGACAACAGCATGGCCAGCAACACAACATGACAACAACATGGTAGCAACACAACATGACACAACATGGTAGCAACACAACATGGCAACAACAGGTAGCAAACACAACATAACAACAGCATGGCAGCAACACATGACAACAACATGGTAGCAACACAGCATGACAACAGCATGGCAGCAACACATGACAACAACATGGTAGCAACACAACATGACAACGGCATGGCAGCAACACATGACACAACATGGTACACACAACATACACAACATGGTACAACATGACACACATCGAACACAACATGACACAACTAAACAACAACTGACACGATCAACAAACAACTGTCAACAACATGGTAGCAAACACTAGAAAACAACATGGTAAAGCAACAGCGACAACAAACACATGTACAACACAACCTGACAACACATGGTAGCAACACAACATGCAACAACAGGTAGCAACACAACATACAACAACATGTAGCAACACAACATGACAACAACAGGTAGCAGCACAACAGACAACAACATGGTAGCAACACAACATGACAACAGCATGGTAGCAACCAACATGACAAACAGTGCAACACAACAGACACAGCTGGTAGCAACACAACATGACAACAACATGGTAGCAACACAACATGACAACAGCATGGTAGCAACACAACATGACACAACATGTAGCAACACAACATACAACAACTGGTAGCAACACAACATGACACACAACAACATGACAACAACATGGTAGCAACACAACATGAACAACAACATGGTAACAACATAAACAACAACATGGTAGCAACACAACATGACAACAGCATGGTAACAACATAACAACAACATGGTAGCAACCACAACATGACAACAACATGGTAGCAACTACAACATGACAACAACATGGCGCAACACAACACTGACAACAACATGGTAACAACATGACAACAACATACAACACAGGTAGCACACAACATTACAACACAGCATGGTACAACCAAACATGACAACAACATGGTCAGCAACACAACATGCAACAACACAATGACAACAACATGGTAGCAACACAACATGACAACAACATGGTAACAACATGACAACAACATGACAGCAACAGGGTAGCAGCACAAAACATGGTACAAACATTATTGGGCACAGACAACAGCACAAAGGGCAAGAAGGTAGAGACAACAATACATCACGTGAAACAGCCACAACTGTCGGTAAGAGTGTTCATGATTGAGTCTTTGAATGAAGAGATGGAGATACAATGTAGTGGGTTTTTCAGCTTTGACGACCATTCAGCATCATTGAGGACACATTCACCTAGAGACCCGGATGCTGCTAGTCAACATCGATAACTGTCATCAAACTGTGGTGTATTCATTAGGAACCAAATGAAACATCAAACTGTGGTGTATTCATTAGGAACCAAATGAAACACAACAGGGAGGGACCTACCTGAATTTGTCCAATAGAAACTGCTTCTCATCGCAAAATGTTTTATGGGTTTTGTCACGTTCCTGACCGGTTTTCTGTTATTTTGTATGTGTTTGATGGTCAGGGCGTGAGTTTGGGTGGGTAGTCTATGTTATGTGTTTCTATGTTGGTTAAAGGGTGACCTGATATGGCTCTCAATTAGAGGCAGTGGTTTTCATTTCCTCTGATGAGGCCATATTAAGGTAGGTGTTTCACATGATTGTTGTGGTGGTTGTCTCCTGTGTCTGTGTCTATGTTGCGCCACACGGACTGTTTCGGTTTGTTTGTCCTTCGTTCGTTCTTCGTTACATGTAAGTTCTTACGTCCAGGTCTGCTACATCGGTTTTTGTTATTTTGTTTATATTCAAGTATAGTTCGGTTTTTGTCTTGTTAATAAATATAATGTCAAACTACCACGCTGCATATTGGTCATCTGATCCGTCTCGCCTCTCCTCGTCCGAGGAGGACGAAGTAGAGAATCGTTACAGGTTTGGAGTAAACAGTTTCTGAATTAATTTCTTGTTACCACTCTGCCTGCCCGCTAAATCCTCAGATATTCTCCTGCTGAGAAGACTAAACCTCATAGAGGTTGAAAATAAAAAATCAAGCCTGATATCCTCACCTCGTCTCCTTGGACACCAAAAGATAACAAGCCTGATATCCTCACCTCGTCTCCTTGGACACCAAAGATAACAAGCCTGATATCCTCTCCTCGTTCTCCTTGGACACCAAAAGATAACAAGCTGATATCCTCACCTCGTCTCCTTGGACACCAAAAGATAACAAGCCTGATATCCTCACCTCGTCTCCTTGGACACCAAAAGATAACAAGCCTGATATCCTCTCCTCGTCTCCTTGGACACCAAACGATAACACGCCTGATATCCTCACCTCGTCTCCTTGGACACCAAACGATAACAAGCCTGATATCCTCTCCTCGTCTCCTCGGACACCAAACGATAACAAGCCTGATATCCTCTCCTCGTCTCCTTGGACACCAAACGATAACACGCCTGATATCCTCTCCTCGTCTCCTTGGACACCAAACGATAACACGCCTGATATCCTCTCCTCGTCTCCTTGGACACCAAAAGATAACAAGCCTGATATCCTCTCCTCGTCTCCTTGGACACCAAACGATAACAAGCCTGATATCCTCTCCTCGTCTCCTTGGACACCAAACGATAACACGCCTGATATCCTCCTCTCGCTCCTTGGACACCAAACGATAACAAGCCTGATATCCTCTCCTCGTCTCCTTGGACACCAAACGATAACAAGCCTGATATCCTCTCCTCGTCTCCTCGTCTCTTGGACACCAAACGATAACAAGCCTGATATCCTCTCCTCGTCTCCTCGGACACCAAACGATAACAGCCTGATATCCTCTCCTCGTCCCTTGGACACCAAACGATAACAAGCCTGATATCCTCTCCTCCTCCTCGTCTCCTTGGACACCAAAAGATAACAAGCCTGATATCCTCTCCTCGTCTCCTTGGACACCAAACGATAACAAGCCTGATATCCTCTCCTCGTCTCCTTGGACACCAAACGATAACACGCCTGATATCCTCTCCTCGTCTCCTTGGACACCAAACGATAACAAGCCTGATATCCTCTCCTCGTCTCCTTGGACACCAAAAGATAACAAGCCTGATATCCTCTCCTCGTCTCCTTGGACACCAAAAGATAACAAGCCTGATATCCTCTCCTCGTCTCCTTGGACACCAAAAGATAACAAGCCTGATATCCTCTCCTCGTCTCCTTGGACACCAAAAGATAACAAGCCTGATATCCTCTCCTCGGACACAACAACAGTGAAAGTCAAGTCTAGTTGATGTCGTTCCTGTATCCAAAACATGTCTCCATCGAAGTCTGTGGAGGCTCCTCTCTCCAGTGGGCAGTCTGCGTCTGGTCAGTCTGTGCCTGCTCCTCTGTCCATCTCCTTCTCTGGTCGGGTTCTGGCTACGTACCAGTTGGGTGTGGCCCGGCATGCTGACCGGTCCCCCTGGGTGCTGCAGGCGCCCCTACGGTGTGGGGGTCTCAGCCGGGTCCCTGTGGCTGCTGCCGTAGTCTGTGGATCCAGTCTGGGTAAGGAGTAATTATTTCTGAGAAGTTGACCAGTCTGGGTAAGAGAGTTAATTATACTGAGAAGTTGACCAGTCTGGGTAAGAGTTAATTATACTGAGAAGTTGACCAGTCTGGGTAAGAGAGTTAATTATACTGAGAAGTTGACCAGTCTGGTAAGAGAGTTAATTATACGAGAAGTTGACCAGTCTGGTAAGAGAGTTAATTATACTGAGAAGTTGACCAGTCTGGGTAAGAGAGTTAATTATACTGAGAAGTTGACCAGTCTGGGTAAGAGAGTTAATTATACTGAGAAGTTGACCAGTCTGAGTAAGAGAGTTAATTATACTGAGAAGTTGACCAGTCTGAGTAAGAGAGTTAATTATACTGAGAAGTTGACCAGTCTGGGTAAGAGAGTTAATTATACTGAGAAGTTTACCAGTCTGGGTAAGAGAGTTAATTATACTGAGAAGTTGACTACCCTGAGTAAATCTCAGTTTACCCTGAGTAAATCTCAGTTTACAGTGAGTAAATCTCAGTTTACCCTGAGTAAATCTCAGTTTACAGTGAGTAAATCTCAGTTTACCCTGAGTAAATCTCAGTTTACCGTGAGTAAATCTCAGTTTACCCTGAGTAAATCTCAGTTTACCGTGAGTAAATCTCAGTTTACCCTGAGTAAATCTCTGTTTACCGTGAGTAAATCTCAGTTTACCCTGAGTAAATCTCTGTTTACCGTGAGTAAATCTCAGTTTACCGTGAGTAAATCTCAGTTTACCGTGAGTAAATCTCAGTTTACCCTGAGTAAATCTCAGTTTACCCTGAGTAAATCTCAGTTTACCCTGAGTAATCTAGTTTACCGTAGTAATCTCTGTTTACCGTGAGTAAATCTCTGTTACCGTGAGTAAATCTCTGTTTACCGTGAGTAAATCTCAGTTTACGGTGAGTAAATCTCAGTTTTACCGTGAGTACTCTCAGTTTACCGTGAGTACATCTCAGTTTACCTGAGTAAATCTCAGTTTACCGTGATCTCATTTACCGTGAGTAATCTCAGTTACCGTGAGTAAATCTCAGTTTACCGGATGTAAATCTCAGTTTACCGTGAGTAAATCTCAGTTTACCGTTAGTAAATCTCAGTTTAGTTGAGTAAATCTCAGTTTACCGTGATAAATCTCAGTTTACCGTGAGTAAATCTCAGTTTACCGTTAGTAAACTCAGTTTACCCTGAGTAAATCTCAGTTTACCCTGAGTAAATCTCAGTTTATACCTGAGAATCTCAATTTACCGTGAGTACATCTCAGTTTACCGTGAGTACATCTCAGTTTACCGTGAGTACATCTCAGTTTACCGTGAGTACATCCAGTTTACCCTGAGTAAATCTCAGTTTACCGTGATCTCAGTTTACGTGAGTAAATCTCAGTTTACCGTGAGTAAATCTCAGTTTACCGTTAGTAAATCTCAGTTTACGTTAGTAATCTCAGTTTACGTGAGTAATCTCAGTTTTACGGTGGTAAATCTCAGTTTACCGTGAGTAAATCTCAGTTTACCGTGAGTAAATCTCAGTTTACCGTGAGTAAATCTCAGTTTACCGTGAGTACATCTCAGTTTACCGTGAGTACATCTCAGTTTACCGTGAGTACATCTCAGTTTACCCTGAGTAAATCTCAGTTTACCGTGATCTCAGTTTACCGTGAGTAAATCTCAGTTTACCGTGAGTAAATCTCAGTTTACCGTGAGTAAATCTCAGTTTACCGTGAGTAAATCTCAGTTTACCGTGAGTAAATCTCAGTTTACCGTTGAGTAAATCTCAGTTTACCGTGAGTAAATCTCAGTTTACCGTGAGTAAATCTCAGTTTACCGTTAGTAAATCTCAGTTTACGGTGAGTAAATCTCAGTTTACGGTGAGTAAATCTCAGTTTACCGTGAGTAAATCTCAGTTTACGGTGAGTAAATCTCAGTTTACCCTGAGTAAATCTCAGTTTACCCTGAGTAAATCTCAGTTTACCCTGAGTAAATCTCAGTTTACCGTGAGTAAATCTCAGTTTACCGTGAGTAAATCTCTGTTTACGTGAGTAAATCTCTGTTTACCGTGAGTAAATCTCAGTTTACGGTGAGTAAATCTCAGTTTACGGTGAGTAAATCTCAGTTTACCGTAGTAATCCAGTTTACCGTGGAGGTAAATCTCAGTTTACCGTGAGTAAATCTCAGTTTACCCTGAGTAAATCTCAGTTTAATCCGTGAGTAAATCTCAGTTTAACCCGTGAGTACATCTCAGTTTACCGGTGAGTAATCTCAGTTTACCGTGAGTAAATCTCAGTTTAACCGTGAGTACATCTCAGTTTACCCTGAGTAAATCTCAGTTTACCCTGAGTAAATCTCAGTTTACCCTGATAAATCTCAGTTTTACCGGAGTACATCTCGTTACCGTGAGTACATTCAGTTTACCGTGAGTACATCTCAGTTTACCCTGAGTAAATCTTCATGTTACACCGTGATCTCAGTTTACCGTGAGTAAATCTCAGTTTACCGTGAGTAAATCTCAGTTACCCTGAGTAACTCCATTTACCGTGAGTAAATCTCAGTTTACCGTGAGTAAATCTCAGTTTACCCTGAGTAAATCTCAGTTTACCCTGAGTAAATCTCAGTTTACCCTGAGTAAATCTCAGTTTACCGTGAGTACATCTCAGTTTACCGTGAGTACATCTCAGTTTACCGTGAGTACATCTCAGTTTACCGTGAGTACATCTCAGTTTACCCTGAGTAAATCTCAGTTTACCGTATCTCATTTTTACCGTGATCTCAGTTTACCGAGTAAACTCAGTTTACCGTGAGTAAATCTCAGTTTACCGTGAGTAAATCTCAGTTATACGTGAGTAAATCTCAGTTTACGTTGAGTAAATCTAGTTTACCGTGAGTAATCTCATTACCGTTAGTAACATTCAGTTTACCCTGAGTAAATCTCAGTTTACCTAACCTGAGTAAATCTCAGTTTACCGTGAGTTACATCTCAGTTTACCGTGAGTACATCTCAGTTTTACGTGAGTAACATCTCAGTTTACCGTGAGAATCTCAGTTTACCGTGATCTCAGTTCTTACGGTGAGTAATCTCAGTTTACCGTAGTAAATCTCAGTTTACCGTGAGTAAATCTCAGTTTACCGTGAGTAAATCTCAGTTTACCGTTAGTAAATCTCAGTTTACGTTGAGTAAATCTCAGTTTACCCTGAGTAAATCTCAGTTTACCGTGAGTAAATCTCAGTTTACCCTGAGTAAATCTCAGTTTACCCTGAGTAAATCTCAGTTTACCCTGAGTAAATCTCAGTTTACCGTGAGTACATCTCAGTTTACCGTGAGTACATCTCAGTTTACCGTGAGTACATCTCAGTTTACCGAGTACATCTCAGTTTACCGTGAGTACATCTCAGTTTACCGTGAGTAATCTCAGTTTACCTGAGTACAGATCTCAGTTTACCGTGTCTCAGTTTACCGTGAGTAATCTCATTTACGTGTTAAGTATCAATCTCAGTTTACCTGAGTAAAATCTCAGTTTACCGTGAGTACATCTCAGTTTACCGTGAGTACATCTCAGTTTACCGTGAGTAATCTCAGTTTACACGTGAGTACATCTCAGTTTACCCTGAGTAAATCTCAGTTTAACCGTGATCTCAGTTTACACGCGTGATATCATTACGTGAGTAATCTCATTTACCGTGAGTAAATCTCAGTTTCCGTGAGTAAATCTCAGTTTACTGTGAGTAAATCTCAGTTTACCGTGAGTAAAATCTCAGTTTACGTTGAGTAAATCTCAGTTTACGCGTGAGTAAATCTCAGTTTACCGTTAGTAAATCTCAGTTTACCTGAGTAATATCTCAGTTTTACACCTGAGTAAATCTCAGTTTACCGTGAGTGACATCTCAGTTTACCGTGGTAATCTCAGTTTACCGTGATTATATCTCAGTTTAACCGT